>NW_024114172.1:0-17087 GCF_003073215.2 Triticum urartu
GAGTTTCTTTACTTGTAAGGCTCCGAGTGACGGTGCGGAGGAGATCTTTGGTCTGACAAGTTATTTGCTGCCCGCGGATTTAGTGGGATCCGAATTTTGGGAAGCGCGCGGGACGGGGGAGGCCGCAGTAATCGGACGAGATAGAGCGGAGCCGCCTCGATCCCCGCGCCACCTTTTTCGCCACGTATCGCTCGTGCGGTCGTTAGGGTTTTGACAGAGCCATCTGGGCCTACCTGTCAGCCACTCGGAAGCGGCCTCATATAAGGCGTTGGACCGGAGTCTCCCGAACAGTGCGCCCCATTATCTCTTCTCCTCCTCACGCCTCTTCTCTGCGCTCGCTCTCGCTCCAGCGCCACCGCGCCACACGCGTCTCGTCGGCGACAATGGTGAAGGAGAAGACAGCGGCTCTGGAGCGGGCAAAGAAGGCGAGCGAGGTCAAAGGGGAAGGCGACGAGCCGGGGCGGATCTTCCTCGCGGACTGGCCTGCCGAAGGGTTGGATCCAGGGCGACTGGATCCACTCGAGGATCTCCCAAGAAGACCTCGACGACCTGGCCGAGGGAGGGCTGATCCCCTACGACTCGGCGCGGCTTCCGGGGAAGGAATCCGAGCCGCAACCCCGGGAGGGTGAGCGCGTTCTTCTTGCCACCCACGTCGACCGTGGGTTTTCCTTGCCTCCTCATCCTTTCTTCCGAGGGTTTCTGAACTTCTTTGGGGCTCAACTCCACCATTTTACCCCCAACTCAATCGTTTATCTTGCCGCGTTCATTTCCTTGTGTGAGAACTTCTTGGGTTGTCGACCTCACTGGGGTCTTTTCAAGCATATTTTCACTTGTCGCTCCCAGACAGTGAAAAAGGCTAATCCGAGTGACGAGAGGACCCAAGTGATCCAGATGTGTGGGGGTCTTGGCATCCAGACGAGGGGAAAAAGCTCCTTTCCGGCCATGATTCTTCCCGATTCAGTTCGCGGATGGCAGTCGACCTGGTTCTACTGCAAAGACCAGTCGACGCCAGGGCAATCGACTGGCCTCCCTCCCTTCTACCATGGACCGAGTGGAAAAACCCTCCCCTTTGAAGGTGCTCCCGGAGGAGAAGGCGCACGTGAAGGTGTTGGTCAACCGAGTGGTCCAGCTCATTCGTGACGGGGTCACTGGTATGGATCTCTTGGAGGTCTTCCTTCAGCGGCGCATCCAGCCTCTCCAAGCCCGAGACCACCCGATGTGGATGTATTCGGGTCTAGAAGACTCCACTCGGATCTACCCGGAGGAGGTCGATGACGACACGCTGGAGAAGTGGCTGTCGAGCATTACCGGGAACAAGGACAATCCCAGAGGAGCCAGGAGAGTTCCCCCATTCGACCAGTCGCGTGCACCAGAGCAGGTCTGATTCTGAGTTTTTGCTTGTAATCCGAATTCACTCGCGCAGCTGTCTGTATTGCGTCGACTGACTTTGTTCTCCCTGCTTTCTTTCAGGCCATTATGAAATGTATTCGATGCCCAACGGGGAGCAAGAGCAAGCTCTGGAAGGCGAGGCGAGTGGTGGCGAAAGTGGCGAGTGGACTTCTGATGGTGAAGGGGATGGTGGAAGTGACGACTCAAGTGATGGGGAAGAAGTCGAGTCGCCTCCTCGCATAGAGAGACGATCCAAGCTTGACCAAGAACGGCCGAGTGCCCGCGACAAGGCAACTGCTCAGGCTGGCCAGTCTTCGAAGCGTCCTCGGGTCTCTTCACCAACCCCGACTGAGAAGGCGCCAAAGCACCCCAAAGTTGCAGAGCCGAAGACTCGGAAGGCGCTGCCAAAGATCAAGATCGATATCCCTGTCGCCTCCGCGTGAGTGTCTCTCCTTGTATTCACTCGACGCTCCGCGCTGTTTGTTTTTCTTGTTTTAACTGGACGAACTTTGGAATTGTTAGCGCTGCCACTTCCGGGACCTCAGCTTACAGGGATGATGATGAGGTGATGGAGGATGCGGTCACTTCTAATCCGGGTATGATTTCTGCCATACTATCTTTCTTTGGTCGATTCAACTACATCGTGCATCCACTGGGTGACGTGATTTTGGCAATTTGAACTTTGCTACAGCTCCCAACATTATTGACCTCCCTGATGATGATGAAGAGCCCGAGAGGTCTTTGACGAGGAAGAGTAGGCGAGCTCCTGTAAGTGAGGCGCTACAGTCGACGCCGAGGGCGGAACCAGTCGTTCAGGACACTGGTGACGTCAATCGGGGTTCTGTTACCTTCGCGGAGCCCCTGTCGAGTGCCTTGCCTTCTTCTTCGACTGCTCAGGCCCCTGTCGACCCGCCTTCAGTTTTTGCGACCCATCATGTCCCAGAGGACGAGGTGAATGCTGCTAGGGAAGCCATACGCCAGGCGGGCATTATGATGGAGAAGATGAAGATGGTGCGGGACGCCAGCCAAGCCGCCTATGATGCCAGCTCGGCTCTCCAGAGCAACGTTCAGGTTAGTCGGCTATCTGAAGATTCTTTCCGAAAATCTTTGCGTCTGTACACCCACTGGGTGCGTCGATTGAAGTTTTGGACTAGTGGAGACTACGGTGGACTGCTGGCAGTCGACTGTAGTCTTTGTATTTTGCCGAATGTATAAACCAAACTGGTAGTTTGTCTCTTCCACTCGACTCCGGTGGGCCGGTCGAGTGGGATCAGAACCGGTGGGGGCACGCTAAGTGCACCCACTGGGTGTAGTCCCCGAGACTATGGTGGACTATTGGCAGTCGACTGTAGTCTGAGTTCTACTTTCTTTCTCTCTCTTTTTTTCTTTTTGAACTCGACTTCGGCGGGCCGGTCGAGTGGGATCAGAATCGGTGGGGCAAGCTAAGTGCACCCACTGGGTGTAGTCCCCGAGACTATGGTGGACTGCTGGCAGTCGACCGTAGTCTTAGTATTTATTGCCTTTGTTGTTGTTGTTTTTTTGCTGTAACGATAACTTCTCCCCTTTGATTTCAGAAATCTTGCGATCTTGGAGCTCACTTTGCGGACTTGGAGAACAGCAGATTCAACTGAACCTTGATCTGGAGCTGGCCAGGACAGAGCTGCAAAAGGTCAAAGACGGCACAGCAGGTAAGACGATTTTGTCGACTTGTTAGTTTTTAGGCTTGAGTACCCTTCTGCTATTTCTGAATCAATCATCATTTCTTTGCAGAAAAACTGAGAGAAGCTCTGGCGAAGAAGGATCAGGACTTGGCTGCTGCCCTTAAGGAGGCTGACGACAAGACCGCTCTGGCTGAACAGAAGCTGGCTTCGGTCGGCCAGTTAGAAGAAGAGAATACCAGGCTGAAGACCGCTCTGAATGAAGCCAACAGGGAGTGTACACGTTGGAAGAAGGATAACCTCAACCTGAACGAAAAGATGGAAGGTATCGCTCGCAGGAGGGACAATCTGGAGAGCTACTTGAGGAGCCTCGCCAAGAAGTTGTACATCAAGCTGAAGGTGCACATTCAGTTCCGACTGGTGTTTTTTTGTGTTGACTCAGTGTATGAAAATTGACTTATCCTTGGATCGTGAATGCAGAGTTTTGCCAGAACTTTGAAGAGGAGACTGGGTGGATCGAACCAGGTTTAGATCCAATCAACTCTCCCGTGAAAGATGAAACTGCCATGAATCTGCTCCGACTGGAATCTCGCATCGACGGTGCCGTGGACTACTTGGCTCGACTGAAGGTCGCAATGTCACGGATCAACCCGGCACTTTGGCCAGAGGCTACGCTCCAAAACGATCTCGAGTCTCTGATGACTCGACTTAACGGAATCCCTGGCCGAGTGCGGGAGTGGAAGAAGTCTTCTGCTCGGTGTGGCGCTGATGTGGCTCTGTCCTTGGTTCGTGTCCACTGCAAGGAGGTGCGACAAGACAAGCTGGCAGCAATCAAGGTCGCCAACACCCAGAAGCATGACTTCCGAACCTTTATGGAGACTTTCATCGCTGCAGCCACTCGGATAGCCGACGGCGTCGACCTGGATGAGTTCGTCGAGCCTGCCAGCCCTCCTCCCGCGGAGTGAACAAACTCTTATGTCCCACCTTAAATTTGCCTCGGAATGCCAAGTGGTTTTCGTAACCGTTAAACTTCTTTCGGGCTGTATGCCGAGTACTTCGATCTGTGGTCTGGAACCTTTGGATCTTATCTGAACTTGATTATTGTTGAATATCTTCATGAATTATCTGTCGAGTGGAACTTGTTCTTCACTCAAAATAACTTTGTATTTGTGGTGCAGCTCCGAAGGAGAAGGTAGCAGTCGATTTGCACCTCGTCATCCTTGCGAATTGGGATGTGTTCCGTACTTAGGCGAGCACTGGGCTGTAGCTAAGCCCCCGAGTGGAAGGTCTGCTCTCCACTCGGTAGGATTTTAAAAACTTAGGTGAGTCTGGCTCGCCACTTGGTAGGATTTTTAAACACTTAGGCGAGTACTGGGACTGCAGCTAAGCCCCGAGTGGGAGGTCTGCTCTCCACTTGGTAGGATTTTTAAACACTTAGGCGAGCACTGGCTGCAGCTAAGCCTCCGAGGTAAACACTTAGGCGAGCACTGGGCTGCAGCTAAGCCTCCGAGTGGGAGTCTGGCTCACCACTCGGTAGGATTTTTAAACACTTAGGCAGCACTGGGCTGCAGCTGAGGTAAACACTTAGGCGAGCACTGGGCTACAGCTAAGCCTCCGAGTGGGAGGTCTGCTCTCCACTCGGTAGGATTTTTAAACACTTAGGCAAGCACTGGGCTGCAGCTAAGCCTCCGAGTGGGAGTCTGGCTCGCCACTCGGTAGGATTTTTACAAACTTAGGCGAAATGGATTCGCAGCTAAGCCACCCACTGGGGGATTTCACACGCAAAGAAAAGCAACAACAATTATAGGAAAATTTGTAACACTCTTGTCTTTGATAAACAGACTACAAAAGTTTTTCTTATTACATCTCATCCGAGTGAGAATTCAAGTGTGAAAGGGGCAGAGCAGTTCTGCATTCCAAGCTCGTGGCTCATTGATCTGGCGATCGACATTGTAAAGGTGATACGCTCCATTGTGGAGGACTCTAGTGACGATGAAGGGACCTTCCCAAGTAGGAGCGAGCTTGTGTGGTTTCTGTTGATCCACTCGGAGGACCAAATCTCCTTCTTGGAAGGCTCGACTCTTCACATTTCTGGCATGGAATCGACGCAAGTCTTGCTGATAAATGGTCGATCGGATCATAGCCATTTCTCTTTCTTCTTCCAGGAGGTCGACTGCGTCTTGCCGGGCTTGTTCTGCTTCATCTTCGGTATAAAGCTCGACTCGGGGTGCATTGTGAAGTAGATCACTCGGCAGGACTGCTTCTGCTCCATAAACCAGAAAGAACGGAGTTCTTCCAGTCGACCGATTCAGGGTAGTCCTCAATCCCCACAGAACCGACGGAAGCTCGTCGACCCAAGCGCCTGCCGCGTGCTTGAGATCACGCATCAGCCGAGGCTTTAGTCCTTTGAGAATCAGACCATTTGCCCTTTCTGCTTGTCCATTCGACTGGGGGTGGGCGACCGATGCGTAGTCGACTCGTGTGCCTTGAGAGGCGCAAAAAGCTCTGAACTTGTCTGAATCAAAGTTTGACCCATTGTCGGTGATGATGCTATGCAGGACTCCATATCTAAATGTTAACTCTCTGACGAAACTGGTAGCAGTGCAAGCATCAAGATTCTTGATAGGCTTAGCTTCAATCCATTTGGTAAACTTGTCGACTGCCACAAGCACATGTGTGAAACCGCTTCTGCCTGTTCTCAATGGGCCAACCATGTCCAGTCCCCAAACAGCGAAGGGCTAGACGAGTGGAATGGTCTTCAGGGCCGATGCAGGCTTGTGCGACATGTTGGAGTAGAACTGGCACCCTTCACACTTGTCGACTATCTCTTTTGCCATTTCATTCGCTCTTGGCCAGTAAAATCCCGCTCGGTATGCTTTAGCCACAATGGTCCGAGAGGACGCATGATGACCACAGGTCCCCGAGTGGATATCATCAAGGATCATCTGACCTTCTTCTGGTGTTATACACTTCTGACCGACTCCAGTCGCGCTTTCTCTATACAACTGTCCCTTTATGACTGTAAAGGCCTTGGATCGACGGATGATCTGTCGAGCCTCTTCTTCGTCCTCCGGGAGTTCCTTTCTCAGGATATACGCGATGTACGGTATCGTCTAGTCAGGGGTGATTGCCAAAACTTCCATGATTAGGTCGACCACTGCCGGAATTTCAACTTCAGTCGGATCTGTGGCACTCTTTGGCTGCGGGGCTTCATCTATAAAAGGATCTTCTTGGACTGATGGCGAGTGGATGTGTTCCAAAAACACATTGCTGGGGATGGTTTCTCTCTTGGAGCCTATCTTTGCCAAACCATCAGCCGCTTGATTTTTCAGTCGGGGGATGTGATGAAGCTCTAACCCCTCGAATTTCTTCTCTAACTTTCTCACTGCATTGCAATAACCAGTCAAAGCTGGACTTCTGACGTCCCATTCTTTCATCACCTGATTAACCACCAAATCTGAGTCGCCGTAGACCATGAGGCGACGGACGCCGAGTGAAATGGCCATGCGCAACCCATACAAAAGTGCTTCATATTCTGCTTCGTTATTGGAGGAATCGAAGTGAATCTGGAGAACATATCTGAGCTTATCTCTTGGGGGGGAAACCAATACTACCCCAGCACCGGAGCCATTCGGCATCTTAGATCCATCGAAGAACATGGTCCAGTGCTCCGAGTGAACTTGAGTCGGAAGTTGCTGTTCGATCCACTCGGCGACGAAATCTGCAATTGCTTGGGACTTGATAGCTTTCTTTGCCTCAAACTTGATATCTAGGGGAAGAAGTTCAATCGCCCATTTGGCCACTCAACCAGTTGCATCTCTGTTGTACAAAATCTCTGATAGTGGAGCGTCGGCTTGACGACTGTAATGGAATGATCAGAGAAGTAGTGCAACTTTCTTTGTGTCATATAAATCCCATATACAAGCTTCTGAATGAGGGATATCTTTGCTTCGATGGGGTCAAACTTCAGAAACATAATATACTGGGCGCTGAACTTTGAAGGCCTTTCCTTCTTCTTCCTGCTTGACCATAAGTACTGTACTGACAACTTGTCCTGTGGCTGCAATGTAAAGCAGTAAAGGCTCCTTGCTGATTGGGGTAGCAAGCACCGGCTGGGTGGAGAGCAGAGCTTTGAGCTCTGCAAATGCTACATCTGCTTCCGGAGTCCACTCGAACTTGTCAGACTTCTTCATCAGTCGGTAAAGAGGCAATGCCTTTTCACCCAGACGAGAGATGAATCGACTCAAAGCGGCCAAGCAACCTGTAAGCTTCTGGACGTCATGCACACGCATAGGACGCTTCATTCGGAGTATAGTACCAATTTTTTCAGGATTGGCATCGATTCCCCCTTCGGAAACAAGAAAACCGAGTAGCTTTCGGCCTGGAACTCCGAATGTGCACTTTGATGGATTGAGCTTGATATCATACCTCCTGAGGTTGTCAAAGGTTTCAGCAAGGTCAGTCAGCAGGTCGGAACCCTTCCGTGACTTAACCGCAATATCATCCATGTATGCCTCCACATTCTGAGTGATTTGGGTGAGTAAACACTTCTGAATCATCCTCATGAACGTGGCTCCGGCATTCTTGAGGCCGAATGGCATGGTAACATAGCAGAAGCACCCGAATGGGGTGATGAAAGCTGTTTTAATCTCATCAGGTCCATACAGACGGATCTGATGGTACCCGGAATAGGCATCTAGAAAAGACAGTCGCTCACATCCCGCAGGCGAGTCAACTATCTGGTTGATGTGGGGGAGAGGAAAATGATCTTTCGGGCAGGCCCGATTGATATGTTTAAAGTCAATGCACATGCGAAGTGACTTGTCCTTCTTGGGAACCATGACAACATTGGCGAGCCACTTGGAGTGGTAGATTTCTCGGATAGACTCCGCCGCTAAAAGCCGAGCTACCTCTTCGCCAATAGCCTTTCTCTTCTGGATGGCGGACCATCGGAGATGTTCCTTGACAGGTTTTACTTTTGAGTCGACTCTTAGGCGGTGCTCAGCCAGCTCCCTGGGAACACCTGGCATGTCAGAGGGCTTCCATGCGAAGATGTCCCAGTTCTCACGAAGGAACTGGATGAGCGCTTCTTCCTATTTGGAGTCGAGCGTCGTTGAGACGTGAGTCGGAGCAGCATTGGGATCGGTCGGGTGAATCTGAACTGGCTTCGTTTCACCGGACGACTGAAAAGCTGATTCTGAAGCAGGCTTCTTGGCTCGTAGTAACTCACTGAGATCAGCAGTCTTCTAGTACTCTTGCAGCTCGACCACTGCCATCTGAGCATCAGCAATCTTTGAGCCTTTCTGAAAACACTCTTCTGCTTTCTTCCGATTGCCTGTAATGGTGATCACACCTTTGGGACCAGGCATCTTCAATTTGAGATACACATAACACGGTCGGGCCATGAAGCGTGCATAAGCTGGCCTGCCCAAAATAGCGTGATAAGCACTCTGGAAATCCACAACTTCGAAATTGTCAACTTTTCCTTTGCGGTAATTCTTGGAATCACCGAAAACCACATCAGAATGAGTGACTCGCGGTTTCCTTCCCAGGAATGACTCCATGGAAACTCATGTTGCTGGCTGAGTCTGGACATCGGAATGCCCATCCCTTTCAATGTCTCTGCATACAATATGTTCAAACCACTGCCACCATCCATTAGGACTTTGGTCAGTCGAGTGCCTTCAACCACTGGGTCGACCACCAGAGCTTGCCTCCCAGGGGTGGCAATATGCGTTGGGTGATCGGACTGGTCGAACGTGATGGCAGTCTGGGACCATTTCAGATAACTTGGTGTCACCGGAGCAACCATATTCACCTCTCGATTGATGACTTTCAGTCGACTTTTGCTCTCAACATCAGCAAAAATCACCAAGGTGGAATTGACTTGAGGGTATCCGTCGTCACTGTTCTCTTTGTCCTCGACTTTGTCCGACTCCTTTTCCTTACCCTTGGGTTGCTTACCCTGGAACTGTTGGATCAAGAGTCGACACTGTCGAGTGGTATGTTTCGGGTAAATGAAATTACCCTCTTCATCTTTCTTCGTGTGGACAAGACATGGCAAGTCCAACACATCATTTCCATCCTGGTCTTTAACCTTTTTGGGGTTCCAAGGCCCTTTAGGTTTCCCTTTAAACTTTCCCTGAGTTACGGACAAGGCTTCCCCGGGAGCAGCTGCTCGGCTTTCCGCTTCTGTTTCCGATTGGGAATTCCTCCGGTTTCTTGGGCGACTGACTTCAAGCTTGCCGTCCGGAGTCGATCCTCATCTTCACCATTAGCGTATTGGTGGCAATCTCCATCATCCGATTCAGGGACATCTCTCCGGTTCGACCGAATTTCAGCTCAGTTCTCTGTACTTAACGCCTTCTTTAAAGGCACAAACTGCTTGATGATCTGGTACATTTTCAACTGTGTGATGCAATGTGATCCACCTCTGGATGTAATCCCTCAGAGTTTCATTCGGTTTCTGCACGCAAGACCGCAATTCCGTAAGGCCTGCAGGTCGCTTGCATGTTCCTTCAAATGTGGTGACAAACACTCGGGAGAGATCCTCCCAAGTGTAAATGCTGCTGGGTGCTAACTGATTCAGCCACGCTCTGGCCGAGCCTTCTAACATGAGAGGCAGGTGCTTCATGGCTACCTCATCGTTCCCACCGCCAATCTGGACAGCCACTCGGTAATCTTCGAGCCAAGTATCGGGCTTGGACTCACCGGTGAACTTACTAACTCCAGTCGCCAACCTGAAGTTGGGAGGAATTACAGCGGCTCTGATGGCTCGACTGAAACACTCCGGCCCTGAAACATGTACTCTGCTACTGGTAGGCGCATCTCTGTCGTGGCCTTCTCGGTGAGCTCTATTCCTGTCGACCAAACCTTGAACGAGAATGGATCTCGCATCAAAGCCTGGTTCCCTGGGGTCGACTGGAATTCTCCGCCCAACACTATGAGGGCGTCTGTCCCTGCTGTCGAGGCACATATGATCCACTCCTCGGGGGAGGGGTTGGCACTCGACGTCGATCATCACGATCGAATCGGTGATCATACTGCTCATTCCTTCTGTACTGATCACGCCGGTCTCCACGTCCCTCACGCCTCGGAGGCGATCTTGGGCTGTGAGCCGACTGGACTGTATCCGCTGCAACGGATCGACTGTGGATCCTGTTCCGCGACTGAGAAACAGCGGAATTCTGGTCTCCCGCTGCCCGGAGCAACGCTCTGATTTGCAACAAGCCTCTGCCAGCCTCTGACTGGGAGGGCTGAATCGACTCTGCTATACGGGCCGCAGCCGCCAAATTCTGAATCGGAGTACGATATACCTGCGGGGGCGGAAAGAGTTGACGTCGACTGGATTCTGGAGCCCGTTGACGCGCTCGCTCGTCGAGTATTCGCTGGAGATTCTCCAGTCGAGTGCGCTCGGCCAAGTTAGCCAAGCGCGCGTCCTCCAAGGCTCGGGCCTCGGGGGTTTCTCCAACGATAGGAGTGTGGAGTGCATCCATGTTCCGGCGGCGAAGTTCTTCCTCTCTGCAGCGACGTGAGAGGCTCGGGGAGATATTCCTCATGGGGACGCGACGGGTCGCCTCCACCTGCGCCTCCGTCGGTGCGGGGAAAACCGGGAGGACTGGGTGGTCCATCGCACCATCAGAACCTCTCCGCCGCGGATCACTGCTGTCGCACTCGGATGCGGTTGTTGTGCGAAAGACTAACCATTCCTGCAGACTAGATTTTCTGTTCTTGGTTCTGCCCAGATAGATTTTGTCCCATTATATTTGGTAGACCCTTCTTAAACACTGTTAATGCTAAGATAGATTGCAAAAAGGATGTTGTTACTATCGGTTTAGATGATATGTCTCATGAATTTAATTTCTCTAAATTTAGTAGACAACACCATGAAGAATTACCTAGTAAGGATGAAATTATTGGTCTTGCTTCTATTGTCGTACCTCCTAGTGATCCTTTAGAACAATATTTGCTAGACCATGAAAATGATATGTTTATGAATGAAAGAAGGGAAATAGATGAAGTATTCTTTAAACAGGAACCTATTCTGAAACACAATTTGCCTGTTGAAATCCTAGGGGATCCTCCTCCACCCAAGGGTGATCCCGTGTTTGAGCTTAAACCATTGCCTGATACTCTTAAATATGCTTATCTTGATGAGAAAAAGATATATCCTATTATTATTAGTGCTAACCTTTCAGAGCATGAGGAAGAGAGATTATTGAAAACTCTGAAGAAGCACCGTGCTGCTATTGGGTATACTCTTGATGATCTTAAGGGCATTAGTCCCACTCTATGTCCAACACCACGCGAAAAGTGCGTTGCCCCCGCGGACAGGGAGTGCGTCCACGTCGAGCGGAGCGTCCTGAAGCCAGGCGGAGACGTCGGCGATGAACGTGAGCGCGCCGAGACGGATCTCGCGGCCCTCCACCAAAACTCCGCCGAAAACCATGATGATTCGGGTCGGAAAAGATCGCAACTCCTCCAACAAAACGCTAAAACACCTGCCCCACGGTGGGCCCAACTGTCGTGGTTCTAACTCTGACAGTGATGTAGGGGGGTATGTATGGAGAGGCTAGATCTTAGCTATGGAGGAGTTGTAAGCACACAGGATTACGAGTTCAGGCCCTTCTCGGAGGAAGTAACAGCCCTACGTCTCGGTGCCCGGAGGCGGTCGACTGAATTATGTGTGTATGAATAACAGGGGTGCGAACCCTTGATACTGAGGAGGGGGGGCTTATATAGAGTTCGCCAGGCCCCTCCAGCCCTCAGTAATGCAAGGGTTTAAAGTACATTAAGACTGGGGGTTACTGGTAACGCCCCTAATAAAGTGCTATGATGACCATAAAAGCTACTTAATGACCGACCGTTTGCGTGCAGGGTGACTTTAGATCTCCTGGCAGTCGTGATCATCAACGATGGCTGAATCCTAATGAAAGAAGTGGGTAAGAAAGAATATACTAAGCTTCTTGAGGCAGGTATTAATCTATCCCGTTGCGTATTAGGTCAGTGGGTAAGTCCTGTCCATTGTGTCCCTAAGAAGGGAGGTATTACTGTCGCTCCTAATGATAAAGATGAATTGATTCCTCAAAGAATTATTACAGGTTATAGGATGGTAATTGATTTCCGCAAATTAAATAAGGCCACTAAAAAGGATCATTACCCCTTACCTTTTTCGATCAAATTCTAGAAAGATTATCCAAACATACACACTTTTGCTTCCTAGATGGCTATTCTGGTTTCTCTCAAATACCTATGTCAGCCAAGGATCAATCAAAGACTACTTTTTACTTTCCCTTTTGGTACTTTTGCTTATAGACGATATTGCCTTTTGGTTTATGTATGCACACCTGCTACACTTTCAAAGAATGCATGATGGCTATATTCTCTGACTTTTGTTTGTGAGGTTTTCATGGACGATTTCTCCATCTATGGATCTTATTTTTATGATTGCTTGAGCAACCTTGATCGAGTTTTGCAGAGATGTGAAGAAACTAATCTTGTCTTGAATTGGTAAAAGTGCCACTTTATGGTTAATGAAGGTATTGTCCTGGGGCATAAAGTTTCTGAAAGAGGTATTGAAGTTGATAAAGCCAAGGTTGATGCTATTGAAAAGATGCCATGCCCCAAGGACATCAAAGGTAT
Organism: Triticum urartu; assembly: GCF_003073215.2. NCBI lineage: Eukaryota > Viridiplantae > Streptophyta > Magnoliopsida > Poales > Poaceae > Triticum > Triticum urartu. The sequence goes on from NW_024114172.1 coordinate 12,690, forward strand.
AAGAAGTTTCCTTGGTCATGCCAGATTTTGTAGGAGGTTCATTAAGGACTTCTCACAAATTTCTCGGCCTCTGACTAATTTATTAAAAAAAGATATACCATTTGTCTTTGATGATGATTGTGTAGAAGCATTTGAAACACTTAAGAAAGCATTGATCTCTGCACCTATTGTTCAGCCACCTGATTGGAATTTACCCTTTGAAATTATGTGTCATGCTAGTGATTATGATGTAGGTGCTGTTCTAGGGCAAAGAGTTGATAAGAAATTAAACTTTATTCAATATGCTAGTAAAACCCTAGACAATGCTCAAAGAAATTATGCTACTACTGAAAAAGAATTCTTAGAAGTTGTATTTGCTTGTGATAAGTTCAGATCTTATATTGTTGATTCTAAAGTAACTATTCACACTGATCATGCTTCTATTAAATATCTTATGGAAAAGAAATATGCTAAACCTAGACTTATTAGATGGGTTCTCTTGCTACTAGAATTTGACTTACATATTGTTGATAGAAAGGGAGCTGAGAACCCCGTTGTAGACAACTTGTCTAGGTTAGAAAATGTGCTTGATGACCCACTACCTATTGATGATAGCTTTCCTGATGAGCAATTAAATGTCATAAATGCATCTCATACTGCTCCATGGTATGCTGATTATGCTAATTACATTGTTGCCAAATTCATACCACCTAGTTTCACATACCAGCAAAGAAAAAGTTCTTCTATGATTTGAGGCATTACTTTTGGGATGACCCACATCTTTATAAAGAAGGAGTAGATGGTGTTATTAGACGTTGTGTACCTGAGCATGAACAGGAACAGATCCTACGCAAGTGTCACTCCGAAGCTTATGGAGGACACCATGCTGGAGATAGAACTGCACATAAGGTATTGCAATCTGGTTTTTATTGGCCTACTCTCTTCAAGGATGCCCATAAGTTTGTCATATTAGTAGACGTCAAGAAATACCTATGAAATATTAGCCTATGTATTATTCACTTGTTATTGAACCATTTGATGTTTGGGGCTTTGACTATATGGGACCTTTTCCTGCTTCTAATGGATATACACATATTTTAGTTGCTGTTGATTACGTTACTAAGTGGGTAGAAGCTATTCCAACTAGTAGTGCTGATCATAACACTTCTATTAAAATGCTTAAATAAGTTATTTTTCCAAGATTTGGAGTCCCTAGATATTTAATGACTGATGGTGGTTCACATTTTATTCACGGTGCTTTTCGTAAAATGCTTGCTAAGTATGATGCTAATCATAGAATTGCATGCCCTTATGACCCTCAGTCTAGTGGTCAAGTAGAATTGAGTAATAGAGAGCTCAAATTAATTTTGCAAAAGACTGTCAATAGGTCTTGAAAGAATTGGTCCAAGAAACTTGATGATGCATTATGGGCCTATAGAACTGCATATAAAAATCCTATGGGTATGTCTCCGTATAAAATGGTTTATGGAAAAGCATGTCACTTACCTCTCGAACTAGAACACAAGGAATATTGGGCTATTAAAGAGCTCAATTATGATTTTAAACCTGCCGGTGAGAAGAGGTTATTTGATATTAGCTCACTCGATGAATGGAGAACCCAAGCCTACGAAAATGCCAAGTTGTTTAAAGAAAAAGTTAAAAGATGGCATGATAAAAGGATACAAAAGCGTGAGTTTAATGTAGGTGATTATGTATTGCTATACAACTCTCGTTTAAGATTTTTTGCAGGAAAACTTCTCTCTAAATGGGAAGGTCCTTACGTTATCGAGGAGGTCTATCGTTCCGGTGCCATAAAAATCAACAACTTCGAAGGCACAAATCCGAAGGTGGTGAACGGTCAAAGAATCAAACATTATATCTCAGGTAACCCCATAAATGTTGAAACCAATATTATTGAAACTGTAACCCTGGAGGAATACATAAGGGACACTTTCTGGAATGTTTCAGACTCCGAAAAGTAATAGGTATGTGTTACGGTAAGTAAACCGACTCCAAAAGAGTTTTTAAGGCAATATTTCTCCATTTTGGAATATTTAGAAAAATAGAAAAATAAGAAGCAGTCTGGGAAGGACACAAGGCCTCCACGATGGTGGAGGGCACGCCCTACCCTACTGGGCACGCCCCCTACCTCGTGGGCACCTCGTGCGCTCTCCGGACTCCGTTTTCTTGCACCACACATATTTTGATCGGTAAAAATTCATTATATAATCTCCCGGAGGTTTTGACTCCTGTATCACGCAAATATCTCTTGTCTTTGTTTCGAGTTGTCCTACTGCAGATAGAGCAACATGTCGTCCCAGGATTCGGAAGGAGAAAGCTATGTGGCTGATTACCTTGGAGATCCTAAGGTCTATGGGGATGTGGAGCATTGTGGTTGGACTATGGAAGAAGAAGAGGACTATGAACCCATGGGAAAGGAGGAGACGAGCTTAGATGAAGATGAAGTCCCACTACCTCAACCTGGGGACATTCATGTGGATTTCAAAAGGTCAAGCCTCTCGGATAGAGTAAAGAAACCTAAGATCGAGTTTATCCCTTTTCACCTGTTGCAAGAAAACAAGCAGGAACTATGCAAAAAGATACTGAGCTTGGAACAGGAAATCGAGGACCTAAGGGACCAAAATTCCGTCCTCAAGCACAAATTAAAGAAGAAGCCTACGCCATCAACAAAACCATCACCTTCTTCACCAACAAAGAAGAATTGAGTATCTGGTATGGGCACTCCCCTTGGCAACTGCCAAGCTTGGGGGAGTGCCCCGGTATCGTATCACCATCACTTTTATCTTTACCGTTTTTCTTTGATCGATCCTTTTGGTAAAATCTTGATCTAGTAGAATAATGTTTATGGGATGATCTAGTTTTGAGTTTTGCTTTATGATCCCTCTATGTAATTGAGTCCGTGAGCTATATATAATAAATATTAGTGTTGAGTCAAGGGCTTGATTATTTTTTCATGATCCTAAGTGAATAAAAGAAAAGAGAAAGAATAAAAAAGGAAATGAAGAGATCATATGGATCTTATGGAGAGTAATGAGCTCACATAGAAAAAGTATGATGAATAAAAGTTGTTGAGAGTTGACAAACATAGTTTTGGTCATCGTTGCAATTAATAGGAAGTAATAAATAAAGAGAGGTCTTCACATATAAATATACTATCTTGGACATCTTTTATGATTGTGAGCACTCACTAAAATATGACATGCTAAAGAGTTGACGTTGGACAAGGAAGACAACGTAATGGCTTATGTTTTCTTACATCTGAGATAAATTATATTGTCATGGATCATCCAACATGGTTGAGCTTGCCTTTCCCTCATGCTAGCCAAATTCATCGCACCAAGTAGAGATACTACTTGTGCTTCCAAATACCCTTAAACCAGTTTTGCCATGAGAGTCCACCATACCTACCTATGGATTGAGTAAGATCCTCCAAGTAAGTTGTCATCGGTGCAAGCAATAAAAATTGCTCTCTAAATATGTATGACTTATTAGTGTGGGAGAAAATAAGCTTTATACGATCATGTGATATGGAAGAAATAAAAGCGACAGACTGCATAATAAAGGTCCATATCACAAGTGGCAATATAAAGTGACGTTCTTTCGCATTAAGATTTTGTGCATCCAACCATAAAAGCGCATGACAACCTCTGCTTCCCTCTGCGAAGGGCCTATCTTTTACTTTTATCTCCTACATTGCATAAGAGTCATGGTGATCTTCACCCTTCCTTTTTACATTTTATCCTTTGGCAAGCACAGTATGTTGGAAAGATCCTGGTATATATGGCTAATTGGATGTGAGTTTTCATGAACTATTATTGTTGACATTACCCTTGAGGTAAAACGTTGGGAGGCAAAACTATAAGCCCCTATCTTTCTCTGTGTCCGATTAAAACTCCATACCCATAAGTATTGCGTGAGTGTCAGCAATTGTGAAAGACTATATGATAGTTGAGTATGTGGACTTGCTGAAAAGCTCTTATATATGAATCTTTCCTATGTTATGATAAATTGCAATTGCTCCAATGACTGAGATTATAGTTTGTTAGTTTTCAATGAAGTTTACGATTCATACTTGAAATTGTGATTGAATTATTACTCTAGCATAAGAAATCATATGACAAGAATTATAAGTTGTTGTTCTAAGAATGATCATGATGCCCTCATGTCCGCATTTTACTTTTATCGACACCTCTATCTCCAAACATGTGGACATATTTTTTGATTTCGGCTTTCGCTTGAGGACAAGCGAGGTCTAAGCTTGGGGGAGTTGATACGTCCATTTTGCATCATGCTTTTATATCGATATTTATTGCATTATGGGCTGTTATTACACATTATGTCACAATACTTATGCCTATTCTAACTTATTTTACAAGGTTTACATAAAGAGGGAGAATG
>NW_024114173.1:0-16239 GCF_003073215.2 Triticum urartu
ACATGAGTCGGCCTACTAGGCCTTGGGCCCTTGTCATCCGTCTGACCCGCCGTCGGGGCCATCATTAAGTCGCCAGGTTCGTGAGTCATCACACCAATGAACCGCCAGACCTGTGAGTCACCAATCCTCCGGCGGGTTACGATGAAGCGCCAAGTCCGGCCGGGTCATACTTCCGGCCGGGTCATATCGTGGGGTATATCCCGACAAAAACCATAGAGCCATCAAAATAAGCACACAACACAAAGAAAACAGAATCTGCCAAAACAGAACAGTTTGTAGCAATCTGACTATTTCGAATACTTCTGTAACTCCAAAAACTCTGAAACGTTAGGACGACCTGAGAAAGTTGTATATTGATCTATTGCAATTGGAATGGGTATTTTTATCATTCTCTGGTAAAAATGATAATTATTTTCGTGAGCGCAAACTTTCTGTTTTTTACAGCAAGATTAAACAACTATTGCCCAAGAAGATCCTAAAGGCTTTACTTGGCATAAACACTAATTAAAACATAAAAAACACAATCATAACAGTATCATAATTGTGTTAACACGCAAGAACAGGAAGCAAAAAGTAAAAATAAATTTATTCATTGGGTTGCCTCCCAACAAGCGCTATAGTTTTACGCCCTTAGCTAGGCATATAGCAAGGATCTAAGTTTTGTTATCTTTGGTTTGAGATCCATAAGATGCCCTCATGATTGATTCATAAGGTCGCTTAATTCTAGTTCTAGGAAAGTGTTCCATCCCTTTCCTTAAAGGAAATTGGAACTTAATATTGCCTTCTTTCATATCAATCACGACACCGATAGTGCGTAAAAACGGTCTACCAAGAATAATTAGACAAGACGGATTGCAATCGATATCAAGAACAATAAAATATATGGGAACATAATTCCTATTTGCAAGAATAAGAACATCATTAGTTCTTCCCATAGGCTTTTTAATAGTAGAATTCGCCAAGTGCAAATTCAAAGAACACAATTCAAGATCGGTAAGACCAAGCACATCACATAAAAATTTCGGAATTGTAGAAACACTAGCACCCAAGTCACACAAAGCAAAACACTCATAATTTTTAATATTGACTTTGATAGTAGGTTCCCATTCATCATGCAATTTCCTAGGAATTGATACTTCTAATTCCAACTTTTCTTCCCAAACTTTTCATAGCATCACCAATATGTTTAATAAAAGCTTTGTTTTGTTCATAGGCATGGGGTGAATTTGTCATGGATTGCAACAAAGAAATACAATCAGTCAAAGAGCAACTATCATAATTAAAGTCTTTGTAATCCAAAAGAGTGGCCACATGACTAGTTAAAGTTTTAACCTCTCCAAACCCACTTTCATCAATTTTCTCAACAAGATTTTCACCATCCGAAATATTGGGACAACTTCTACCTAAAGTTGACACTTCTCCAGTCCCTTTTTCATCATTTTTAACTTTACTAAACAAGGAATCAATAGAAGAAACACCAATCATTTTAAGATCTTCATCACTTTTGCAAGAATAATCACTAGAAAAAGCTTTTTCCAAAAATTCTCTTTTAGCTCTAAGCATAGCAGTTATTTTCTTACTTTCATCCATAGAAACATAAAGAGCTTTAATTGATTCATCTAGTTTAGGCACAAAAATTTTCATCTTGAGATTTTCCACATCATGAGCAATTGTATCAACACTTCTAGACAAATCATCAATCTTATTCAACTTTTCTTCTATGGAAGTGTTGAAAACTTTTTGTGTGAAAACTTCTTGTGTGTTGATAAATCTTTAATATTATTCTCAAGATCAGAGGTGTTCCTATTATTATAAGATTTATTTCCATAGGAATTACCATAATTATTAGAGGAATTACTAGGAAAAGGCCTAGGATTAAAATTTCCTCTATAAGTATTGTTGTTGAAATTATTGCGAGAGATAAAATTCGCATCAATGGCATCACTATTTTGCTCAATCAAAGTAGACAAAGGCATATCAATAAAATCAATAGGAGCACTTTTACTAGCAACCAATTTCATAAGAGCATCAACTTTATCACTCAAAGAAGACATTTCTTCAGCCGAATTAACTTTTTTACTAGTAGGAGCTCTTTCGGTATGCCATTGGGAATAATTTTCCATGATATTATCAAGCAATTTGGTGGCTTCACCCAAAGTAATTTCCATAAAAGTAACACCCGCGGCGGAATCTAAAAGATTACGAGAAACAAAATTCAATCCCACATAAAAATTTTGTATGATCATCCAAAGATTTAACGCATGAGTTGGGCAATTCCTTAGCATCATTTTCATCCTTTCCAAAGATTGTGCAACATGCTCATGTTCAAATTGCTTGAAATTCATGATCTGGTTTCTAAGGGAAATAATTTTTGTGGGAGGAAAATAATTAGTGATAAAAGAATCGATACTATTGCGAGGCAAAGAAGAGAACCAAATTTTTGCAGAATCACGCAAAGAGAACGGAAATAATTTCATCTTGACCACATCATTGTCCACATCTTTTTTCTTTTGCATATCGCATAATTCCACCAAGGTATTAAGATGGGACGCGTCATCCTCATTAGGAGTACCGGAAAATTGGTGTTTCATAACAAGATTCAGCAAAGCGGTATTAATATCACAAGTCTCCACATTAGTGGCGGGAGGAGCAAGCGGAGTGCCAATAAAATCATTGTTGTTGGTATTTGAGAAATCACATAACTTGGTGTTCTCTTGAGTCAAAATGACCACACAACAAGATTGCACTCAAAAACATATCCGGCAAGAAAACAGCAAACAGAAAAAGAGAGGCGAATAAAATGGCAAATTTTGTGAAGTGGGGGAGAGGAAAACGAGAGGCAAATGGCAAATAATGTAAATTGCGAGGAGATGAGATTTGTGATTAGGAACCTAGTTATGTTGAAGATCCTCCCCGGCAACGGCGCCAGAAATTGGCACGTTGACGGGAGGCTATCTTGACTTTATTCTCCCCGGCAACGGCGCCAGAAATTCTCCTTGATGGTAGCTAGAACTACGTCGGTATTTCTCCGGAGAGGGAGGGATGATGTAGCACATCGACGGTAGAGTATTTCCCTCAGTTATGAAACCAAGGTATCGAACCAGTAGGAGAACCAAGCAACACAACGTAAATCACCCCTGACACAAAATACAACAGCTCGCAACCCGACGTGTTAAAGGGGTTGTCAATCCCTTTCGGGTAACGAAGCCAGAAATTGGCATGGACGTGAGGTAAATTTAAGTAGATTGATAGATCGAATGCCAAATAAAATAAAATGCAGCAAATTATTTTTGTATTTTTGGTTTAATAGATCTGAAAATAAAAGCAAATAAAAGTAGATCGCAAGGCAAATATATGAGAAATAAGACCCGAGGGCCGTAGGTTTCACTAGTGGCTTCTCTCGAGAAAAATAGCAAACAATGGGTAAACAAATTACTATTGGGCAATTGATAGAACTTCAAATAATTATGATGATATCCAGGCAATGATCATTACATAGGCATCACGTACAAGATTAGTAGACCGACTCCTGCCTGCATCTACTACTATTACTCCACACATCGACCGCTATCCAGCATGCATCTAGTGTATTAAGTTCATGGAAAACAGAGTAATGCAATAAGAACGATGACATGATGTAGACAATATCCGTTTATATATATGGCGGTATTTATAGATCTCATATTTTTATCCTTAGTAGCAACGATACATACATGTCGGTTCCCCTTCTATCACTGGGATCAAGCACCGTAGGACCGAACCCACTAACGGGCACCTTTTCCCATTGCAAGACAAATAGATCAAGTTGGACAAACAAAACCCAAGTATCGGAGAAGAAATACGAGGCTATAAGATATCATGCATATAAGAGATCAAAGAAACTCAAATAACTTTCATGGATATAAAAAGATATGACTGATCATAAACTCAAAGTTCACCAGATCCCAACAAACACACCGCAAAAGAGTTACATCATATGGATCTCCAAGAGACCATTGTATTGAGAATCAGTGAGAGAGAGAGAGAGAGCCATCTAGCTACTAACTACGGACCCGGAGGTCTACAAAGAACTACTCATGCATCATCAGAGAGGTACCAATGGAGGTGGTGAACCCCATCCGAGATGGTGTTTAGATTGGATCTAGTGGTTCTGGACTCTGCGGTGGCTGGATGAATATTTTGATGACTCCCCTAGGGTTTCTGGAATATTTGGATATTTATAGAGCAAAGAGGTTGTCCGAGGGGCACCCGAGGTGGTCACAACCCACCAGGGCGCGCCTGGGCCTCCTGGCGCGCCCTGGTGGGTTGTGCCCCCCTCAGGGCGCCCCCTAGGTGTAATCAGGGCCCATTGCCTTCCTTCTGGCCCATAAAATATCATCGTAAAGTTTCGTGTCATTTGGACTCCATTTGATATTGATTTTCTGCGATGTAAAAAACATGGAAAAACAGCAACTGGCACTTGCACTATGTCAATAGGTTAGTAGCAAAAAAAGACTATAAAATGATTATAAAACATCCAAGATTGATAATAAAACAACATGGAACAATAAAAAATTATAGATACATTAGAGACGTATCACCTACCTCAAAACCTGTCAGCGGGCTATGGAAGGCTTCGTTCAGTCCGGTCTTAGCAGACTAAACCTTCTCTACTACCGCGCCCATTAGGATGCGGTGCTCCTCCATGATGGAAGCATGTTGCAGGGCTTCCGTTAGAATGTTCGGCGCCTCCGGATTAGTGGAGGTCGCCGATGGAGCCGATGTTCCTCCCCCCTCTGTTGAAGCAGGCTACTCACCTGATCCCGGAACCGCATTGGTCTCTGGAACAATGTCTGGCTAGGGCCCGGATTGTTGGGGAACCCCGACGTCGGTTGCCATAGGAGCCACCTCCCCTATGTCTTCAGCAGCCAAGGAATTACCCTCGGGCGCCTTCTCGGCAGCCTCGCCCGCCCCTCCGCGGCCTGGAGAGGTCCTTCGGGACAACACCTTGGTGTCATCCATGGCAACAGGTGAGGAGGCACGTGGCGGTGTCTCGCTCTCTATCATCTCGGGTGGCAGAGAACTCCCCTCCGATAACGGAGTGTTTGGAAGCTCGCATGGAGGGCTGAAGAGCACGTAAAAAATAACTTATATGATAGAAAGGGAGGACTAAAATAAACAATGAGTATTCGAACACTTACTATGCGGCCAGGGGCTTCGCCCTAGGTAGCTTCTTGCGGATTTGTTCAGACTCTGAGTTCGAACTGTCCTGGAGGACGATTTTCCCCCTCTTGAACGCCTCCCCCTTCGGGTCTTCAGAGGTTGTCCTCTTCTTCCTCCCCTTTCAGGGGGAGTCACTTTCCACTTCCTCCACTTCTTCTTCCTCGTCTCCCTCATGGGAGGAGAGGTCTTTGGTTTCTCCGGACATGCCGTCCTAAGGACCTCTGTGGCGAGGGCCGCCCTTGGCCTCTTTGCCCTTTTTCCTGGCCTTCTTTTCTAGCACCTGATATGGCGCCGAAACCAGCATTTCCGTCAGCTGGGGAATGGTCGGATTCTCCAGAAGTGGCGTCGGGCAGTCGATCTGCTCCACTTTCTTCGTCCAACCCTGTGTGAAAAGGGGGGGAAATATAATTTTTATCACATCCGAAGTATTAAATAGATAAAGTCTTCGAAAGGGTCATGCTTACCGCTGAGGCCGGGTTCTATATATCAAGCCCGATGTCCTCGCTCTCCATGGGCCAACTCTTCTGGGCCTTGAAAAGTTGCTTCCATATATCTTTGTGCGTGGTGCCAAAGAAGAGCCTCAAGGTCCAGGGCTCATCCGGATTGAATTCCCACATTGGGGAGGCCCGGATTTGACAGGTGAGGACACGGCGTAAGAGCATCACTTGGATCACATTTGTAGGTCCGGTGTTTTTGCCCAACACATTGGAGATGCGCGTTTGCAGCATCATCACCTCTGGCTGGGACCCCCAATCTAGACCCTTGGTGGTCCATGAGGAGAGTCTTGTCGGAGGTCCGGGTCTGAATTCAGGTACGGCCACCCAATTGGCATCACGGGGTTTGGTGATGTAGAACCACTCCTGCTGCCACACCATGACTGTCTCCAAGAAAGCCCCTTTGGGCCAGACAGCATTGGAAAGCTTGCTCACCATAGCCCCGCCGCAATCCGCGTGCTACCCGTCGACCACCTTTAGCTTCACGTTGAACACTTTGAGCCACAGGCCGAAGTGTGGGGGGATGCGGAGTAGAGCCTCACACATGACGATGAACGCCGAGATGTGAAGAAAGGAATTTGGGGCTAGATCATGGAAATCTAGCTCATAGTAGACATGAGTCCCCGGACAAAGGGATGAAGGGGAAACCCTAGACCACGGAGAAAATGGGGGATGAATACTACCCTCTCGCCAGGCTTCGGAGTGGGGATGACTTGATCCTTCATAGGGAGCCTGTGCGCAATGTCCGCAGACAGATATCCTGCCTCCCGAAGCTCCTTGACGTCCTTCTTGGTGACGGAGGTGGCCTCCCACTTGCCCTTCGAACCAGATCCTGAGATGCCTGGGAGGCTGGTGGCGGTGGGAAAGATTGAAGCATTGGCGTTGGAGCTTGAGGATGGGAAGGCCGGAGACGGAAGAAGGCAGTGGGGGAAAAGAGGGATCTTTATCCTCTTATATAGGAAGTGAATATCAAACGCCCCCCTCAGGCCTTGAAACTCGCCTATTTTTGAGGGGTCGTGTGAATGGCACGGTTGGATTACCCAAAACCGTATTGATGAGGATCCCGTAATGGGTGGGCACGATCTTTGTTTTGACAAGACGTGCCAATAGAGGCTGTGCCTCGAAACACGAATCGGGAGGTGTGAAAACGGTTCGAAATGTTAAGGGGCTAGACGTGACATTTCGCCAAAAAAAAGTTGTCAGTGGAAAGACACTGCTTTGTTTGATATCTTACCTTTGTAGCTAAGGGTTGCCACAATTATACAGAGCCGAATACAATTCTTTTATTTAGAAGATTGCTTTGAAATATTCAGGAGGAGGAACCCGCCTTGCAATGTCGAAGAAAATCCGCGTGCCGAACGTATCGTCATTGAAGACTGGTTCAGGGGCTACTGAGGGAGTCCTGGATTAGGGGGTCCTTAGGTGTCCGGGCTATTTGATATGGGCCGGACTGATGGGTCGTGAAGATACAAGGCAGAAGACCTTCCCTCATGTCCGGGGAGGACTCTCCTATGCGTGGGCGGCAAGATTGGTGTCCGGATATGTAATTTCCTTCCTCTACAAACCGACTTTGTGCAACCCTAGGCCCCTCAGGTGTGTATATAAACAGGAGGGCTTAGTCCATAGAGGATATCAGAATTCTCCTAAGCTAGACATCTAGGGTTTAGCCATTACGATCTCGAGGTAGATCAACTCTTATAACCCCTATACTCATCAAATAAAATCAAGCAGGACGTTAGGGTTTTAACCTCCATTAGAGGGCGCCGACAAGCTGGGGTAAACACACAGAGAACTTGCTCGTCTTCTATCAGAATTGCAGGGTTTAACACCAATACACCAAAGGAAAACTAAATTGTTGGTGATGTCCAGATACGGCAGATGTAATTCGACGTATGAGGAAAGGAAGCGGAAGTAACACACAGTAAATAAAGAGCGAGGATTGTTTTAAAAACCACAGGTCGGCGCCCTTTAATGAGGTAAAACCCTACGTCCTGCTTGATTTTATTTGATGAGTATAGGGGTTATAAGAGTTGATCTACCTCGAGATCGTAATGGCTAAACCCTAGATGTCTAGCTTAGGAGAATTCTGATATCCTCTATGGACTAAGCCCTCCTGTTTATATACACACCTGAGGGGCCTAGGGTTGCACAAAGTCGGTTTGTAGAGGAAGGAAATTACATATCCGGACACCAATCTTGCCGCCCACGCATAGGAGAGTCCTCCCCGGACATGAGGGAAGGTCTTCTGCCTTGTATCTTCACGACCCATCAGTCCGGCCCATATCAAATAGCCCGGACACCTAAGGACCCCCTAATCCAGGACTCCCTCAGTAGCCCCTGAACCAGTCTTCAATGACGATACGTTCGGCACGCGGATTTTCTTCGACATTGCAAGGCGGGTTCCTCCTCCTGAATATTTCAAAGCAATCTTCTAAATAAAAGAATTGTATTCGGCTCTGTATAATTGTGGCAACCCTTAGCTACAAAGGTAAGATATCAAACAAAGCAGTGTCTTTCCACTGACAACTTTTTTTTGGCGAAATGTCACGTCTAGCCCCTTAACATTTCGAACCGTTTTCACACCTCCCGATTCGTGTTTCGAGGCACAGCCTCTATTGGCACGTCTTGTCAAAACAAAGATCGTGCCCACCCATTACGGGATCCTCATCAATACGGTTTTGGGTAATCCAACCGTGCCATTCACACGACCCCTCAAAAATAGGCGAGTTTCAAGGCCTGAGGGGGGCGTTTGATATTCACTTCCTATATAAGAGGATAAAGATCCCTCTTTTCCCCCATGCCTTCTTCCGTCTCCGGCCTTCCCATCCTCAAGCTCCAACGCCAATGCTTCAATCTTTCCCACCGCCACCAGCCTCCCAGGCATCTCAGGATCTGGTTCGAAGGGCAAGTGGGAGGCCACCTCCGTCACCAAGAAGGACGTCAAGGAGCTTCGGGAGGCAGGATATCTGTCTGCGGACATTGCGCACAGGCTCCCTATGAAGGATCAAGTCATCCCCACTCCGAAGCCTGGCGAGAGGGTAGTATTCATCCCCCATTTTCTCCGTGGTCTAGGGTTTCCCCTTCATCCCTTTGTCCGGGGACTCATGTCTACTATGAGCTAGATTTCCATGATCTAGCCCCAAATTCCTTTCTTCACATCTCGGCGTTCATCGTCATGTGTGAGGCTCTACTCCGCATCCCCCCACACTTCGGCCTGTGGCTCAAAGTGTTCAACGTGAAGCTAAAGGTGGTCGACGGGTAGCACGCGGATTGCGGCGGGGCTATGGTGAGCAAGCTTTCCAATGCTGTCTGGCCCAAAGGGGCTTTCTTGGAGACAGTCATGGTGTGGCAGCAGGAGTGGTTCTACATCACCAAACCCCGTGATGCCAATTGGGTGGCCGTACCTGAATTCAGACCCGGACCTCCGACAAGACTCTCCTCATGGACCACCAAGGGTCTAGATTGGGGGTCCCAGCCAGAGGTGATGATGCTGCAAACGCGCATCTCCAATGTGTTGGGCAAAAACACCGGACCTACAAATGTGATCCAAGTGATGCTCTTACGCCGTGTCCTCACCTGTCAAATCCGGGCCTCCCCAATGTGGGAATTCAATCCGGATGAGCCCTGGACCTTGAGGCTCTTCTTTGGCACCACGCACAAAGATATATGGAAGCAACTTTTCAAGGCCCAGAAGAGTTGGCCCATGGAGAGCGAGGACATCGGGCTTGATATATAGAACCCGGCCTCAGCGGTAAGCATGACCCTTTCGAAGACTTTATCTATTTAATACTTCGGATGTGATAAAAATTATATTTCCCCCCCTTTTCACACAGGGTTGGACGAAGAAAGTGGAGCAGATCGACTGCCCGACGCCACTTCTGGAGAATCCGACCATTCCCCAGCTGACGGAAATGCTGGTTTCGGCGCCATATCAGGTGCTAGAAAAGAAGGCCAGGAAAAAGGGCAAAGAGGCCAAGGGCGGCCCTCGCCACAGAGGTCCTTAGGACGGCATGTCCGGAGAAACCAAAGACCTCTCCTCCCATGAGGGAGACGAGGAAGAAGAAGTGGAGGAAGTGGAAAGTGACTCCCCCTGAAAGGGGAGGAAGAAGAGGACAACCTCTGAAGACCCGAAGGGGGAGGCGTTCAAGAGGGGGAAAATCGTCCTCCAGGACAGTTCGAACTCAGAGTCTGAACAAATCCGCAAGAAGCTACCTAGGGCGAAGCCCCTGGCCGCATAGTAAGTGTTCGAATACTCATTGTTTATTTTAGTCCTCCCTTTCTATCATATAAGTTATTTTTTACGTGCTCTTCAGCCCTCCATGCGAGCTTCCAAACACTCCGTTATCGGAGGGGAGTTCTCTGCCACCCGAGATGATAGAGAGCGAGACACCGCCACGTGCCTCCTCACCTGTTGCCATGGATGACACCAAGGTGTTGTCCCGAAGGACCTCTCCAGGCCGCGGAGGGGCGGGCGAGGCTGCCGAGAAGGCGCCCGAGGGTAATTCCTTGGCTGCTGAAGACATAGGGGAGGTGGCTCCTATGGCAACCGACGTCGGGGTTCCCCAACAATCCGGGCCCTAGCCAGACATTGTTCCAGAGACCAATGCGGTTCCGGGATCAGGTGAGTAGCCTGCTTCAACAGAGGGGGGAGGAACATCGGCTCCATCGGCGACCTCCACTAATCCGGAGGCGCCGAACATTCTAACGGAAGCCCTGCAACATGCTTCCATCATGGAGGAGCACCGCATCCTAATGGGCGCGGTAGTAGAGAAGGTTTAGTCTGCTAAGACCGGACTGAACGAAGCCTTCCATAGCCCGCTGACAGGTTTTGAGGTAGGTGATACGTCTCTAATGTATCTATAATTTTTGATTGTTCCATGTTGTTTTATTATCAATCTTGGATGTTTTATAATCATTTTATAGTCTTTTTTTGCTACTAACCTATTGACATAGTGCAAGTGCCAGTTGCTGTTTTTCCATGTTTTTTACATCGCAGAAAATCAATATCAAATGGAGTCCAAATGACACGAAACTTTACGATGATATTTTATGGGCCAGAAGGAAGGCAATGGGCCCTGATTACACCTAGGGGGCGCCCTGAGGGGGGCACAACCCACCAGGGCGCGCCAGGAGGCCCAGGCGCGCCCTGGTGGGTTGTGACCACCTCGGGTGCCCCTCGGACAACCTCTTTGCTCTATAAATATCCAAATATTCCAGAAACCCTAGGGGAGTCATCAAAATATTCATCCAGCCACCGCAGAGTCCAGAACCACTAGATCCAATCTAGACACCATCTCGGATGGGGTTCACCACCTCCATTGGTACCTCTCTGATGATGCATGAGTAGTTCTTTGTAGACCTCCGGGTCCGTAGTTAGTAGCTAGATGGCTCTCTCTCTCTCTCTCACTGATTCTCAATACAATGGTCTCTTGGAGATCCATATGATGTAACTCTTTTGCGGTGTGTTTGTTGGGATCTGGTGAACTTTGAGTTTATGATCAGTCATATCTTTTTATATCCATGAAAGTTATTTGAGTTTCTTTGATCTCTTATATGCATGATATCTTATAGCCTCGTATTTCTTCTCCGATACTTGGGTTTTGTTTGTCCAACTTGATCTATTTGTCTTGCAATGGGAAAAGGTGCCCGTTAGTGGGTTCGGTCCTACGGTGCTTGATCCCAGTGATAGAAGGGGAACCGACATGTATGTATCGTTGCTACTAAGGATAAAAATATGAGATCTATAAATACCGCCATATATATAAACGGATATTGTCTACATCATGTCATCGTTCTTATTGCATTACTCTGTTTTCCATGAACTTAATACACTAGATGCATGCTGGATAGCGGTCGATGTGTGGAGTAATAGTAGTAGATGCAGGCAGGAGTCGGTCTACTAATCTTGTACGTGATGCCTATGTAATGATCATTGCCTGGATATCATCATAATTATTTGAAGTTCTATCAATTGCCCAATAGTAATTTGTTTACCCATTGTTTGCTATTTTTCTCGAGAGAAGCCACTAGTGAAACCTACGGCCCTCGGGTCTTCTTTCTCATATATTTTCCTTGCGATCTACTTTTATTTGCTTTTATTTTCAGATCTATTAAACCAAAAATACAAAAATAATTTGCTGCATTTTATTTTATTTGGCATTCAATCTATCAATCTACTAAAATTTACCTCACGTCCATGCCAATTTCTGGCTTCGTTACCCGAAAGGGATTGATAACCCCTTTAACACGTTGGGTTGCGAGCTGTTGTTATTTGTGTGCAGGGGCTGTTTACGTTGTGTTGCTTGGTTCTCCTACTGGTTCGATACCTTGGTTTCATAACTGAGGGAAATACTCTACCGTCGATGTGCTACATCATCCCTCCCTCTCCGGAGAAATACCGACGTAGTTCTAGCTACCATCAAGGAGAATTTCTGGCGCCGTTGCCGGGGAGAATAAAGTCAAGATAGCCTCCCGTCAACGTGCCAATTTCTGGCGCCGTTGCCGGGGAGGATCTTCAACATAACTAGGTTCCTAATCACAAATCTCATCTCCTTGCAATTTACATTATTTGCCATTTGCCTCTCATTTTCCTCTCCCCCACTTCACAAAATTTGCCATTTTATTCGCCTCTCTTTTTCTGTTTGCTGTTTTCTTGCCGGATATGTTTTTGAGTGCAATCTTGTTGTGTGGTCATTTTGACTCAAGAGAACACCAAGTTATGTGATTTCTCAAATACCAACAACAATGATTTTATTGGCACTCCGCTTGCTCCTCCCGCCACTAATGTGGAGACTTGTGATATTAATACCGCTTTGCTGAATCTTGTTATGAAACACCAATTTTCCGGTACTCCTAATGAGGATGACGCGTCCCATCTTAATACCTTGGTGGAATTATGCGATATGCAAAAGAAAAAAGATGTGGACAATGATGTGGTCAAGATGAAATTATTTCCGTTCTCTTTGCGTGATTCTGCAAAAATTTGGTTCTCTTCTTTGCCTCGCAATAGTATCGATTCTTTTATCACTAATTATTTTCCTCCCACAAAAATTATTTCCCTTAGAAACCAGATCATGAATTTCAAGCAATTTGAACATGAGCATGTTGCACAATCTTTGGAAAGGATGAAAATGATGCTAAGGAATTGCCCAACTCATGCGTTAAATCTTTGGATGATCATACAAAATTTTTATGTGGGATTGAATTTTGTTTCTCGTAATCTTTTAGATTCCGCCGCGGGTGTTACTTTTATGGAAATTACTTTGGGTGAAGCCACCAAATTGCTTGATAATATCATGGAAAATTATTCCCAATGGCATACCGAAAGAGCTCCTACTAGTAAAAAAGTTAATTCGGCTGAAGAAATGTCTTCTTTGAGTGATAAAGTTGATGCTCTTATGAAATTGGTTGCTAGTAAAAGTGCTCCTATTGATTTTATTGATATGCCTTTGTCTACTTTGATTGAGCAAAATAGTGATGCCATTGATGCGAATTTTATCTCTCGCAATAATTTCAACAACAATACTTATAGAGGAAATTTTAATCCTAGGCCTTTTCCTAGTAATTCCTCTAATAATTATGGTAATTCCTATGGAAATAAATCTTATAATAATAGGAACACCTCTGATCTTGAGAATAATATTAAAGATTTATCAACACACAAGAAGTTTTCACACAAAAAGTTTTCAACACTTCCATAGAAGAAAAGTTGAATAAGATTGATGATTTGTCTAGAAGTGTTGATACAATTGCTCATGATGTGGAAAATCTCAAGATGAAAATTTTTGTGCCTAAACTAGATGAATCAATTAAAGCTCTTTATGTTTCTAT
This sequence comes from Triticum urartu, assembly GCF_003073215.2. NCBI lineage: Eukaryota > Viridiplantae > Streptophyta > Magnoliopsida > Poales > Poaceae > Triticum > Triticum urartu. The sequence continues at coordinate 13,527 of NW_024114173.1, forward strand.
GGATGAAAGTAAGAAAATAACTGCTATGCTTAGAGCTAAAAGAGAATTTTTGGAAAAAGCTTTTTCTAGTGATTATTCTTGCAAAAGTGATGAAGATCTTAAAATGATTGGTGTTTCTTCTATTGATTCCTTGTTTAGTAAAGTTAAAAATGATGAAAAAGGGACTGGAGAAGTGTCAACTTTAGGTAGAAGTTGTCCCAATATTTCGGATGGTGAAAATCTTGTTGAGAAAATTGATGAAAGTGGGTTTGGAGAGGTTAAAACTTTAACTAGTCATGTGGCCACTCTTTTGGATTACAAAGACTTTAATTATGATAGTTGCTCTTTGACTGATTGTATTTCTTTGTTGCAATCCATGACAAATTCACCCCATGCCTATGAACAAAACAAAGCTTTTATTAAACATATTGGTGATGCTATGATAAAAGCTTTGGAAGAAAAGTTGGAATTAGAAGTATCAATTCCTAGGAAATTGCATGATGAATGGGAACCTACTATCAAAGTCAATATTAAAAATTATGAGTGTTTTGCTTTGTGTGACTTGGGTGCTAGTGTTTCTACAATTCCGAAATTTTTATGTGATGTGCTTGGTCTTACCGATCTTGAATTGTGTTCTTTGAATTTGCACTTGGCGAATTCTACTATTAAAAAGCCTATGGGAAGAACTAATGATGTTCTTATTCTTGCAAATAGGAATTATGTTCCCATATATTTTATTGTTCTTGATATCGATTGCAATCCGTCTTGTCTAATTATTCTTGGTAGACCGTTTTTACGCACTATCGGTGTCGTGATTGATATGAAAGAAGGCAATATTAAGTTCCAATTTCCTTTAAGGAAAGGGATGGAACACTTTCCTAGAACTAGAATTAAGCGACCTTATGAATCAATCATGAGGGCATCTTATGGATCTCAAACCAAAGATAACAAAACTTAGATCCTTGCTATATGCCTAGCTAAGGGCGTAAAACTATAGCGCTTGTTGGGAGGCAACCCAATGAATAAATTTATTTTTACTTTTTGCTTCCTGTTCTTGCGTGTTAACACAATTATGATACTGTTATGATTGTGTTTTTTATGTTTTAATTAGTGTTTATGCCAAGTAAAGCCTTTAGGATCTTCTTGGGCAATAGTTGTTTAATCTTGCTGTAAAAAACAGAAAGTTTGCGCTCACGAAAATAATTATCATTTTTACCAGAGAATGATAAAAATACCCATTCCAATTGCAATAGATCAATATACAACTTTCTCAGGTCGTCCTAACGTTTCAGAGTTTTTGGAGTTACAGAAGTATTCGAAATAGTCAGATTGCTACAAACTGTTCTGTTTTGGCAGATTCTGTTTTCTTTGTGTTGTGTGCTTATTTTGATGGCTCTATGGTTTTTGTCGGGATATACCCCACGATATGACCCGGCCGGAAGTATGACCCGGCCGGACTTGGCGCTTCATCGTAACCCGCCGGAGGATTGGTGACTCACAGGTCTGGCGGTTCATTGGTGTGATGACTCACGAACCTGGCGACTTAATGATGGCCCCGACGGCGGGTCAGACGGATGACAAGGGCCCAAGGCCTAGTAGGCCGACTCATGTTATTGTAGGCCGGCTTAAGACGGAAGGGATGAGAAATATTTCCTTTACAAGGAAGCAAGACCCGTACTTGTATCCGACTTGTAATAGAGAATAAGTTAGTTCTAATCCTACTAGGACTCTACATGTAAGCCGCCTCTTCAACTTATATAAAGAGGGGCAGGGTTCCTCAAAGAGGGACAAGCAAGAAGAAACAATCTTTAGGGCTAGACACAAAAAGCCGGCTTACCGGCAACTCCCTCATGATCATAATGAGACCTAGCCACAAACAGCATGTAGGGTTATTACCGGATGATGTTTTCCGGGGCCCGAAGCTGTCTAAACCCTTGTCTTGTGTTGCGTTTCTCGATTCCGCTCAACCCCTCTCAAGCTACCATATAGATGCGTTGGTCTCGCGACTAAGTTCTCACACTAAGGACATCTGCCGTGACAATTCCACGACAGTTGACGCCCACCATGGGGCTCGCGCACGGTGATGATGAGTCCTTGAAGGGATCTCTTTAGAGATTGAGAAGCTCGTGTTTGGACATATGAAGGTTTGATTTTAAGAAAATTAAGATCGCGTCAGGTGCCCCATCAGTACTGCAAGTCGAAGGCGTGTTCGAGATAGATCAGTGCACGGACCACGTCGCTGGGATGCAGTCAAATCGCAAGTCGCCAAAGACCTTGATTTTCGGTTGCAGCATGTTTCACCTGTGCGCCAAGTCCCGATGATGTTTGTCGCTACTGCTAGTATTACTTTGAGTAGTAGAGCACCACGTCGTTGTACAAAGGACCAACAGGAGAGAAGAGATTAACTAAACGAAGCGATCCAGCAAGACGGACAAGAATTCATGTGTCGCCGGGTGTACTATGAGTTCCATAGCACGCTGCTTCTTCTTCCCATAAAAAACAGCGGCGTTTTAGCCTCAAAAACTGATCCCATGCGTGCCTCAAGACATCAGATGGAGTACTACTTAGACTAGAATATGGATCAAGTGCAAAGGAGAAAAAGGAAAGGACACGGAAGTTGCTAGCTAGCAAGTACGTTGCATGGTTCTCACGTGAGCAAAAAAAAGGGACACGGCCCGGAAACAGATTCTTCACGGGCTCAGACTCCTCTGTGATCCGTCCGTTGGGGGTTGCA
>NW_024114174.1:0-29711 GCF_003073215.2 Triticum urartu
TGACCAGATCCTCCGCATCAGCATGAGCATAACCAATACAGCATGAAGCGTTTAGCCACCAGATGAGAAGCGGATGGTCTCCTACGAGAATAGCAGGAAGCCCGCTGTTTAGAGCCTTCTCTATGCACCAGTAAAGACATTATCGAAACGAAAAGAGCGGAGGCCGTGGTGACCGACAAGATCTCGTCTCTTCGTAGCTATCTATAGTTTCACAAGAAAGCTTTTATCACACGAGCCTGCGCTTCGCCAGGAGGACACCGTGCAGGGCGTTTGGTAAGCTTGAGAGGCGGGTCGCTGCTACCAGGCGTGCCACATGATCAGACCTCGCGACGTATTCGGAGCGCTTAGTTACGGCTTGCGCGTTGGATCGCCCCACGAATTGATCTGCCTTGGGGCATGAACTCTGCATCCTCTGTGAACTTCGTCCACGCGGCTTCTTGTGATTCGCCAGGTAAGGTTAGAGACGTCCATATGGCCGGAATTACATTATCTGAATAACCGCGACCATATGCTGACCGTACGTACTCGATCCAGGTAATAGGGGCCACCATGTCTAGCTTGGCAGCGGCAGGAGATCTTGACATGAGCGGTTGTGGGCTTAGCAGGCGTTTCTATGCCAACAATTGGCACGGTGACGCGGTTATTGCGTGAGAGCGCTAAGCCGGCTCAACAGCGTTCCGCCGCTTCATATATCTTGTGCTCGAACGGTCCGGAGTGTGGTGGCCACTTTGTATAGACTCTGAATATAACCTGCAAGCATATAGGCAGCATCGCGCCAGCACGAGGACGCTAGCGTCGAGTGAGTGAGTTCACCATTGGAAGATCCCAAAAGTACAGAACCTATGCTGAGAGCCACAAGGAGATTCCGAGTACCCGAGGAGAAGCACTAACTCGACTAAGATACATCTTCCTTAGCCACATACGGATGATATGGAGAGCAGGCATACATTACTAACAGCTTGCGAGTTAGTACTATCCGGATGGAACATTTACGCCCCGCCGACGCAACCCACTACCACCACAATCTTATCACCTCGCGGGAAAGCTGTGTATATTACCGACCTCACACAGCCTCTTGAGCCCTTTCCAACTCGCTCTGTGATCGTTCAAAATGGAGTCGGTCTAATACGGTGTCTGCATCGCGCACGGGCGTTTTCTTCCAAGGATGCTTGCATTTCACTCGCATCATGATCACATCACATCAAGTGCTTGAGAATCTGTCACCGCCCTGTCTCGAGGCACACCTAGACTGTCAATATACCGTACCACTTGGTGCCCAGCTCGATGGCCACACTTTGCACCGTCCGGGGCCAGGTTGCTTGCCCTTCGCGTTTCTTGGATGACATCATCTCGCCAACGAGAAGACTTATCCCGTAATTGGGTGGCCCTTGGAAATATTTGTTTAGCTTCCGGCGCGTGTGCCAGATAAACTCATACTGCTTAGCTACTGACACAACAGCGGATAAGCTATTGGCATTGAACTTCGAATGATTACCGGCTGAGCTGATTATACGAATGAAGTGCGTTCGGGGACTGACTGGAGAGGGGCATGACTACCCTTAGCATGCATCAACGGTCTTATCATAGCACACGCGGCACTCACCACACAATAAGTCCACGATGATCTCGACGCACTCCAAGCTATTAATAGAAGAGCGAACACACTACTGAGAGTAAACGGAAGGTCACCGTTTGTCTACATTAGCGGCGTTGACAGAACGCACAGGTCGTGGAACTTTCTGGCCAATTTGCGCGGTGTGCTCCACTATTTAGGAGTCTCTATCACATGAGACAGCGTATGCTCAGGAAGCCGTCCGGCATCAAGATACCATGGCACAGATAGGGACAACCACGACCAAGTGGATCTGTTACTATTTGTTGCACGATCGTGATGAGCTCAAAGGGATTTCGGGCTTCTCAGCCACACGGAGGCTAGAAGCCCGGGCTTGGAGTGCGCGGCGGAAATGCTGGGCTGGTCTAAGGGCGCTTGCACGCGCCGCATGGTGCGGGTCTGAGTTGACTAGCTTATCCGGGTCTTTTAGACCGGGCAAGGTGTGATAGCCCGACTCCTCCAGAATTGAGCCCTCAATTCCTTAACCCATCTGATTTGACACGAGAGAAATCTCGCACCATTATAGCTCTTGCCCGCCGGTTACAGTCAAAGAACATTCATCTTCGTCCGATAAGCATCTAGTCTGGTTGGTGGTGTCTCTGCCAGCGGTCCCTATCAAAAGAGATTCTCGTCACTTCGAAATTGCAGCACGATCTTAGTAGTCTCCGTCATCCTTCTCGGACTGCAGACCGTTACAATCCAGCGCACGGAGGTGAGGTGCCATCCCAGCGGGTCGAATGCAGTGGCACATCTAGCGGCCAATACTCTTGCGTTGTAGTATAGCACTAAATTATTGTATCAGCCGTTGTAGTTAGCATTGGCACTTCTTGCAGCCCGAAGTCTGGCGATCGCACACTACTAAGTAGATAGGCTCCAAAGTGGGGGTGTTACATATTAAGTGTTTGTCTTATTTCCCTGGTCCTTTTAGACTTGCCTTCATTTTGATTCTCTGATTGAATTAATGCCCAGAACGGCATAACTCCCAATACCACTTTTAAATGCTCACTTAACTTCGCCGTTAAGCAGCATAATTCTGAGGTGGGCGGATGACTGGCGGAGTGGCAATATAGCTTGGCATTCGCTTGTGATGTGCTAATGCCTTTCTTAGGATGATTCGGTTGTGTCTATTTCTTCACTTACATCCATTGTCTGGCCAGCGTGGTCCGTGTTTCTTGAGCTGTACCTATTTGCACCACGGAGTGGCTTATTTAGCCGCCTCCGAGGCTGTCAGGGTCCGAAATAATCTTGCAACAAGGCATTGCGCGTGTCAAGGTCGCCACTGGCTACCTTCTTTTGCCCAATCGCCTTCTTGTCGTGTTACTCGTCGTTAGAAACGACGGAGCGGAACTTGTTTCATTATCGCGGTGATACTATTTGAGGAGGTCTACCATTAAGTGTGTGGCTCAGCGACGTTGTGCTACCCTCGTGTCAACATGTCCTCCTGGTGCAAGGCTGTCATTCGAGGGTGGCTTTCACCGCACATGCTAACACATTATTGGTGGTTCTTGATTTCGGTGAGTCGCGATGCTCGATGAAAGCGCACGCCGTCCACATTCCTTAGTCCTTCATGGATCCTTAAGTTGGCACCTGCTCGCCTGAACTGCGTGGGACTCACAACTCTGAACAGAGCTACGGAATAATGTCATATTTCAGCGCTGGTGACGTCTTCTGCTTGCCGAGGATTTGACTTCAGTTCTGGGCCGGCCGACTCCACTTTGTTCCGTATGTTTGGTTCTCGTAACGAAAGATCATTGGGGTCCGCCGGAATCGGGAACATGTGCTTTGGATAGTACGTTTCAAGCGTCCTCGGTAGCACATCAAACGTAGGGCTTACTGAATTAATGTCCCGCCTCCTCCTTCCTCTGATTCCAAAGCTGATTTTGTCGGGGTTCACGTGAACCGCTGGGTTATTGTTTCGTATGTGTAGCCCGGTCGCATCTTGTTAAGTGCACATATTTATTTATTCATTATACAGGGCATCTGGGCATATTTATATCTTGTGCTTGAGGCCCTGTGTTCATGTCTCCCGAGAGGAACCAGAGGAGCTGAGTTATTGGCACCTCATGGCCTTTTCATCCGACGAGTAAAACGTCCAATGTCTCCGGATTTCACCGCTTCTTCCCCGTGCAACTTCATGGTCACTCAGGTTTTGTCCCATACAGGTTCTGTCACTTTCTTGTAGATGCTTATTCTTTCTTCCAACTAGTGATCACTGGTCGTGATTGCCTTATGGCTACGGACTACTGCGTGGATACACTCTGCTTATTATGACGTTTAAGATTGGTTTATCTGGCGGGAGGTTCTACACCTATACGTAGCGAAAGGTCTCACTAGTACAAGTATTCTTACACTGCTGCTTATAATCCATCGCATGCGAGTTTTATCTTTGGCTCTGAACACTTGATAATACCTGGCTTACGGTGATGGGCCACCCAACCATGAGCCAAGCTGACTTCGCATTCATCGGTGTGGCGTGCGTGACTACCCTTTCTCTCGGCATCCATTCTCTATGAGGTGGGCGGTTTAAGACTATACGTCTAGACAACGGGGTATTGGCGGTTTCAAACAGTAGTTGCAACATTCGCTCTCATTCTTGTGAGCCTCGGTTCTTTCGATTTGTCCATAGGCTAGGTCGCTGATCCTAGATACATTCGCGCTACGGTCTGGCACACGGAGGTCACACTGCTTTGGGTGCTCTGGCTAGCCGGTGATCGGTGTCTGCCTGCTGTCTGTGTTTGTTCAATCCACCCTCTCATGCCACGGTTGGTCTTGAGATGGATCTGTTCTTTGTACCATCCGGCAATAGTGCCTCCGCACGTCAGATTAACGCATGCTGGCGAATACAATCCACTGTAACCCAGGATTTGTCTATCCCACACCTATGTCCACTTACCCGGCACCGCGCCAAATCCTCAGCCGTAACCGCCCGATCTGACACATTCATAGATTCGTGATCATACCGGAAATTATTAGAATTCTTGAACTCCTGCATAATAAAGCAATCCTTCCAAAGGTGGTTTGCTGGCGCCTCCTTCGTCCCATGTCTTGGACAGGGCTGGCTTAGCAGATAGTTTAGGCGGTCTGGGTTAGGGTTGGGTGCCCCATTACGATTTTTCGGTCTACCCTTGCGTCGCTGGCCATTGTCCTGTGCGTTGGTATTAGCCACAAAGTCCATGTTACCATCCGCTTTACGCTTGCCTCCACCACCATTGCCTGCCCAGTGATGCTGCTGACCTTTGGAGCTGCTGTTCTTCTTTCCCTTCCCTGTCTTGTCATCATCAGATTCGGGATCCTTGGTACTATCAGAATCAGCATATTTCACCAAAGCGGCCATGAGGGTCCCCATGTCAGTGCAATGACGCTTCATCCGTCCCAACTTCAGCTTCAGGGGCCCAAACCGGCAGTTGCCTTCTAGGGTTAATACTGCGGTGTCAGCGTTGATGCGGTCTGAGGAGTGCAACACTTGTGAAACCCGGCGCACCCAATGAGTCGTTGATTCTCCTTCCTCCTGGACGCATGCAGCTAAGTCCACTATCGACATAGGCTGTTTACAGGTATCCTTGAAATTGCTGATAAACCGGGCTCGTAATTGGGCCCATGAACTGATAGAATTAGCCGGCAAGCTTTTTAACCAAGTACGGCCGTTCCTTCAAGCATCATGGTGAAGTATTTCGCACACGCCGGTCATCCACATCAAGCTATCTCCATGGCCATCTCATAGCTCTCCATCTACGCATGTCTCCGGATGGTGATCCCCCGTATTGTAGTTATTATCGCTGGGTGGACGCCTGGTGTCGCCGTTGCGCTGTTGTAATGCCTTGGCATTTGGCTTTGGCCTGCTGGAGGGCCGCTTCCGTCGTCTAAAACGTCTAGGGAGCTATGAGGCCAGAGGCACCCGCCAAAGGGGAACCTGAGAATGTAACATTCTGGTCGCGTGGTTCGTTCATAGGTCGTTTGTACTAAACGGTGGTGAGCGTGCGACTGCCTGTATGCTATGCCGCCGGGCTATACTCTGGCCATACACTCGTGCGGCGGCCAGTCTGTGGGTTCTGGCCCCGGTGTCTACATCATGTGGTCGGCTGCAATGCGTGTATCATCCAGGACCACACCGGAAGGTGGGCTTGTGGTTTGCCTTGAGGGGTGCTCGTCAGCGCGTCACGTGGCATGGCCCGGCTAGCGTGAGCCTCACAGGCTCGCTCTGCGCGGTATGCCATTATGTCATAGCTTGTACCGCCGAGTCTAGGGACAGAGGTTGGGTCGGCGTGTCCGGCATCCTACGGACTCGTGTTGTTGTTGAAACAGCAGTACGCGCCTTGTGGCCTGTGTTCGGCTTCCCACGAGACGGCTGGTGCTACTCGCATGAGAGGCTTGTTCTTCTGACACACGGTTCGCGGGTCTTCTTACCACGGCCCTGCCGCGCACACGTGCACTCGTGCATTATTTTGGGACATCGGGTTCAAGGGGCGGAGGTGCACGGCATGTCGCGGGCAACAAACGCATTGGGCCACTAAGTATGGGTTGGTGAGTATTGACCCGGAGGTATTCGTAGTAAAGACTCCGTCATCGCCCTCGACGTGATGGAACAGTGGGCTTTGGACGACGCGCGGAGTCAGTTCTGTACCGAAGCGCCATGATAGCCGGCTGACTATCGAGACGCGGTCCGCGAGGGACTTGCGGTCTGTTGTCGCCTTGCCAGTGCAGGCGCGGATCGTGACCACGCTCTTGAATCGTTCCGGAGTGGGGTCCTAGAAAACGAGTCTCATGGCCTCTGAAAATCGACGGGGGTAAGCGGGAAGTTCGCTGGCTAGACTTTGCCTGCCTTACAGTGAGGACTTGCATATGGCGGGAGACCTCATGGATTCACCCAACATACAGCTGTTAGGCTCGCTAGTCCGTTCGAAACGCCGTGGTGTCGCTCCTCGTTGCCATAGCATCCTGGTCAGTTCCCACAGTCGGGAGGGTCTAATCAGCATGTCCTGACCTTTGTGCCAATGGGTGAGAAGGTGCTCGAGTATGCCTACTGTCCAGTTATAAGCTATATGGACAATCGCTTCGCGCGCGGTTTAGTCGGACATAAAGAGGATTCCTGATGCCGGGCGCAGTTAAGCGCTCACGCATCATTGCGATGTTGGCAGATCGCTACGCAGTTAATTAGGCTTCACTTGTTTAGTAGTGACACGCTGTGACGACTCGGCTGGCCTCGGATTTGAAGGTGCAGCCTACGCGGTAGCCCTAGGCTAACCGTTTTCGCACCGCTGCTCGCCGCTTCGCTCCCTTGAAGGCGTTCCCGAGCGTCCGGGAGGGTTGGTTAAGCCAGCGCTGGGCAAGCGGTTGCACGACAGTTATTGGATAGGTCGCTTTGCGATGTGGTGTGCTCAAAGGCTCTGCTATGCGGTTGAATATCAGGGTCTCATCCCGGTTCTTGGGAGCTAGCATGTCTAAGAGGCGGGTCCGAAGATAGGCTTGTTTGCCAGTCGTGGAACATATCGCCGCAACTGTCCAAGCGTCGCTTGGTAGCTCTAATGCAACAGAGATTGTCGTTAGTTAAGTTGTGGCTCCTGTGTCCCCAATGACTGCGTTCAGAGCTTAGCGAACAGAGACGACGCATGCCGCGAGAGGGTCTCTCTGATCCAAAGTGGTCCTACATTAACATGCATCCTTTCTAAGGTGGATGACTCCAGATTCATCGCGATTAGGCCGCATGCTTGGGCATGTGAGCACCGGGTGTTCGGTAACACCGTGTCGCGGCTGTTTATCCGCTGTTCAGCCCGTTGCCTGCTTGCAGTGCCAGTGCTGCGCGACGTAGCGTCGGGTTCGCTATACCTGTATGGGTCAGCGCTCTAGGCGCGCGTTGCAACCGATCTTGCGCATTGATTAGAACGTTGAATTCTTTACCAAATGTGGGGACTTCGCGGTAGCTCGTCGCGCCGTTACTCACAAATGTTAGGCCGCCCTCACAGGGGGCCGCGCACTGCGTCGGGTATTGTAGAGTGCACTTGACGCGTAACGGTAAAGTCTTTAGTCAATTGCCGGCCGTCACAGCTCGTGGGAGCGCCGGCTCACGGATCGGCTGCCTCTGCCACATGTGCGTCGGCTCCCGCTTATCTTCAGAAGTCACGGGAGACCTCAGGACAGAGCGCGATTTCGGAGACCTGACGTGCTTCCGCAACCTAGGCGGCTTGCGCGGCCTTACGGAGCGCGCCACGGGCCTGGGAGATACCAGCGCAGGAACGGAAGCATATGGAGTTTGGATCTTTCTTTCATCAATATATGACACTCACCGCGCCTTGTCGAAGTCGTGCATCGCATACCGGTTCAGAGACTACGGAATGGTATATACTTGGCGTTCAGAAGGCAGCATAAGTCGTCCAGATCGGTAATCCTTGCCAGTTTGCCCAGGAGGCACGAATTTCCTTGGCTGGAATGTTTTGATAGGTGACAGGAGTGCTGCTTCAGTAACTGGCAGTGCGGCAGAGTAATGAAGCACGGATCGGGCAGTCATCAACTCCGTCAGTGGGTGTGTTGGTCACGGCGGCGGGGATGGTGCCCTGCGCGAGGAGTAAGTGGGGCTTGATTAACGTTATAGTTCGGGTTTGTCTGGAGCCGGTTGGGCGCTTTCACTTGTGGGGATAGGGGCCCTGTGGGTGATGTGGACACGGAGGTGCTGCGAGGCGCAGCGGGGTTGGTTTTCTCTTCAGCGAATAGAACTCATCTGAGGTCCATGGGTGGGGTTGGAATTAGGTAGGAGGTACTGGACTCGGACACCGTCGGGCCCACGGCAAGATTGCCAGCTATGTCTTGAAGGTGCTCTTTATGTCTCGCTGGGTTCGCCAGCATTTCTTCGGCGGTGTTGGTCGGCGGCCTTCGTGCTTGGGCCTAGGGGGTTTGCCCTGAGAGATACAATCAAATCGGCAGCAATATGTTCTAGGGCTGTGTGTAAACGGATGCGAATAGAGTAGGAGCTGTGACCAAGCGGACGGTTGTTGGAAGCGGGTGGGAGCTGGAAGGTAGCCGATGGCTGCGCCAGGAGATGAGTGGGGAGAGTACTGGTAAGGAGGTCAGCGCTGGTTAAAGCGGTTGACGAGAAGCAGGCCGTTGTGAGGAAAGCTGAAGCAAATTAGAGAGGGACCTGTGTGTGGAATGGCGGTTGTGTCGGAACAGACTGTTCGGGTGACGGGGAGGTGAAGCTACGTGGCGGATGGGCGGGTGTGCGATGGACTTTCTTGTGGTCTGGTCTTCTGATGAAGGAATGTGAGGAGTCGCAAATGAGCGAAGAGGGATGAGGAAAAGTTAGCGCGCTTTGCGGTTTTCCTGACGGGATTTTTTTGTGAAGGGCAAAGATTCTGAATCAGAAGAGGAGTAATTACCGTCTAAACAGTCCGGCAGTGGGTGCGCTCATCTACGGGAGGCTAGGATCACGGTAAAAGGCACTTCCGACGTACCATAGTTAGTGTGAGTGCAGTAAGGTCCCTGATGCGGCATGAGAAGATAACTAGTCTCGCAAGGGTTGAAGCGTTAAAGAGGGTGCTGGAACAGAGTACAAGTCGGATCTTTATGTCGGCACAGGTCGGATCCATTCATGGGTCGGGGCCGGGAATGGAGAAGTGCAGTGGTTTGGTAGTTGTCTGGCTGGTGGGGTCGGAGTTCTCTCAGCAGCTTTTGAGGGGTTTTTTGGCTCTGGGTTGGCTCTGTTTTTGGGTTGTCTGGTTTCCGGTCTTGATGGGCGCGTATGTGTTCTTACTCCAAAACGGGATCATTGCCCTGATGTGACAGCGAAAGCCTGGGGCTCTTAACAACGCAAAGACCCCCATGATGAGTCAGTTAAGGCGAGGGAGTGTGAGCAAAAGAGAGGGAGAGATAAGGTGGGTGGGGGGGTCTGTAGCGCGGCTGGGGGGGTTGTGGGGGGCTAGAGGGAGCCGGGTGTGTTGGGAGCAAGGTCGTGGTTCGTGGGGGGAGCAGTGGGAGTTGCAGTGGGGGCTGGGTGGGATTTGGCTTGTGGGACGGGTGGAGGAGTGGGGGAGGGTGGGGGGTGGGGGGGGAGATATTGGGTTCGCGAGTGGGTTGAACACTGGCGGGTATAGGGGGGGTGGGGGGCGCATAAGGCGGGAGAGGGGGTGGTTATTACCACGGGGCTCATATAAATATCGACTACGCGGTGACTATCGTCGGCTTCAACCGGAGGCCGAAGCGATACGATATAGCATTGCCACTAAGATGTGGTTTTACCGGACCCGGTTGGGCCATAAAAGGACTTGGTTGAGGTTGTAACTGCTATGAGGAAGCATTATTTCCTACTATCTACTTCTCTTACAATACTTGGAAGCCAGATCAAAGTTAATCTTACTGTGGAATAGGGAGGTGTTTTGGCTGAGGCCCCCGCTCGGTTGGACGAAAAGCCAGGCAAGGGTTAATTCTCCACAAGAAGGGGCGGATAGGTACTCATTGTGGCAGTTAGACCCATGTTGATTCATTCCTCTTGTAAGGGCGTGGCGACTATTATCAGTGGTGTCGACCCGGTTTGAGGGCTCTATGTGCCACTCCTGTTCCCTTTCTTTTTTGGAGATTCGCACGCTACCAATTCAACTCCCATAATTAAGCTGAAGCCTGTAAGGTACGAAAACGTCTTAAGTACGAGATAGCTCTTAGATGGAAAAGGTCCTGAACAATCCACCTCGATCGCGCGCCTGTCTCGAAAGAAGCTCACAGAGCAAGATATGGGAAGCGCACAGCAGTATTTTCGCCATAGGTTAAAAGAATATATGCCCAATCATTGGATTAGCGAAGGAGTAATTTTTTGTTGCTTCGAAGTGGATGTATGGAAAGCGAGGCTAATCCCTTGACGGGAGCATCTGTCTATAGTGAAAGATTTTCGCCGCTCGGGCTCTCGAGTCAATGAGTGCTTGAACAGGTCCTAAAAGATTGATCTACCGAAAACACACTCTCTTTCCCATTGAGGTGTGGGAGGGCCCTTTTTTGCTAGGAGCCCTCTAATGGATGGATATAAGCTGACCTCAAAGGCCATACGGAAGATAAATCAGTCCAGTTCAGCCTACTGATGAGCCGAAGAGATATAAAGTTGAATACACCACACTACTGAGATGCCGCACCAAAAACCTTTGCTCTAGGCCTTGCCCAGCATGTAGGTATATTGAGGCTCGCGGTGTAGGGTGTAGGGTTACCTCTAGTAAGAGGAACTTTTTCAGCCAATAGTGTTCTCCCAAATGTCGGCTCTTTCTGTTGCCTCTACCTTGCAAGGGAAATAACTGTCGGAAGATTACGAGACACACTTTCTCAGCTAGACGGAGCACTATCTGTCAAAAGGATAATCTTAATACTTTCCGTCCCGTCGCACGCTGTCTTAGGGTGTGATTTGCTATGCGCATATTCCAATGCGTATGAGGTGCCGCAGTTTTTGCACAAATACCGGTCGACTGAATAGGACTATTTGTACTTTTACACACTCGGTAAACTTTCGAGTTGCTGACGGGGTATAGCCTTTGATCGACCTCAGTAACAAGGGTGAGGTTATCCCAACATTTCTTATCATAGTCCTGCTCTGTTGAGAGGTTGAAGAGCGACATGGGAGCGCGAGGAATTAGGTAAGAATAGTAAGAGCGAACGAATCCATGTTTTCATCATCCCAGCATTTTTCACGTTATTTTAGACTATTGAGATTTTGAAACGCGGAATTAATCTGTATACAAGTAGAATGAAATCTTAAGAGCTATATAGAAAAGAGACGTGTCAACGTACAGCTATCGTACTGATATGCAGACCATGAGCCGCTCTCATCAAACTCACACCGCAGTCGCACTTCACAGCGTTTGAAAGAGATTGCATAAAACGTGATAGGGTAGACAATATGTTGCCACATCATCACTAGTGCTATCCAGGAATAACGCGCTCTAAATTTGTCGTGCGTTGTTCTCTATGAGATGGATATTTTATATAATGCTACGACGTTCAGTTAGACCGGGGCGTTGGAAGGTAGCTGGATAGGGGGCGCACAACCCGCTCACGAGGGCTGGGTGTTTGCACCTTTGACCCTTATCGCATCCACAATATTTAGATTTTGACGACCTTAAAAGATCATAAGATCCTTAAAGGAAAAATTCATAACTTCACTTACAATCTGTATGTTTAACCAAACATCTGTTGTGCACACATATTTGCCTGCGCCTGCTCTTTTTGATCTATCACAACAAAGGAAGATATTTTGTTCTTGAGAGCGAGGCCCGAGCTCACAATGCAGCAGTGGAGGCAACACGACAGGCTGAGGCATCCGCACCGAGAGCCTCCGTGAGCTACCACGCCAACTACTATCCAGGCTACTGATCGATTACCAAGTTAGGCCAAAAGCCTAATCTTGGGGAGTACGTGTTCTCACCGACATTACATTCATGCTCACTTATTCATCGGTGTTCACACTTTTTCATTGTATCATCCATGTTCAAATTTTACCAAAAAGCAAACAAACGGAAAGGGAAAGAAAAAAAGAAAAAAAAAGGAAAAAAAAGAGAGATGAATAAGATGAATAAGTGGACATGAATGTAATGTCGGTGAGAACACGTACTCCCCCAAGCTTAGGCTTTTGGCCTAACTTGGTAATTGACCAGTAGCCTGGATAATAGTTGGCGTGGTAGCTCACGGAGGCTCTCGGTGCGGATGCCTCGGCCTGTCGTGTTGCCTCCACTACTGTGTTGTGAGCTCGTGCCTCGCTCTCAAGAACAAAATATCTTCCTTTGTTGTGATAGTCAAAAAGAGCAGGCGCAGGCAAATATGTGTGCACAACAGATGTTTGGTTAAATAACAAATTATAGGTGAAGTTGTCAACCTTTCCCTTGAGAATCTTATGATATTTTAAGGTGTCAAAATCTAAATACTGTGTGGGTAGGATAGGGTCAAAGGGCAAAGGTGCAACACCCAGCCCTCGTGCTAAACGTGTGGCATAAATTCCACCATAGAACCAGACACTATTAGCGTTATGCTGAAGTCTGTGTGCAACAATTGCTCCAAGGTTATAATTCCTTTCACCGGTGAGAGCGGTGTGTATGAGGCTCAGGTCTGGAACACAAAGTGTACTACAGTCCTGCTTGCCTACTATACATTTCCCGTTAAATAATGCAAAGTACTGAATTGCGGGAAAATGAATGCTCTTTATTCTACCTTGTGCCACTCCCCTCGTCTCACTGTAACAAAGACTAGATAAGAATGTTTGATACTCAGCCCTTGGCGGTTCGTCAAGCGAACCCCAGAATGGAAGTTTACAGTGGTAAGCAAAATTTTCTAGTGAGATGGTAAATGGACTATCATAAAGCATAAACGACACCCTAGACTCACGGGGAAGGAATTTAAATCCTTTGACAAATGATTCAGTGAGAAGTTGGCGTTGTTCGCACTTATCTGCAAGGTAGGAACCGAGACCGACATTGTGAACATATTGCTAAAATTCCTCTTTAATACCCACACTCACCATATACTCATCGCAAGGCCATAAGCAAGTTTTGGTGGCGGAATCTCGAGTAGAACTTTCACTTGGTTCAACATATGACCGGCGAGCGGAGCTGTCACTAGAAGATGCCCCCAAGGATCTCTTACTTGAAGAACTCCTTCGAAATATGTTGGGGATATTACTACTGGGCGTAAACCGGCCTATCTGGGCCGGGTTAACTTCGTCAGTAGTTAAGTATGTTAAAGCCCAAGAAGACAGAGGAAGGCTCAAGGCCCATGGTCGGTTCAAGGCCTGTAGCCGTAAACCGGCGTTAGTAGTTAACTTGTATTGTAAGTTAGGAATAAGTAGAGACCAAACCGGACACATCTATGAGCCGGTATTGGGACTCCGTAAGCCGACGGGAGTCACCCGTGTATATAAGGGGACGACCCGGCGGCGGTTCAAGGACAACAGACAACAACTCGAGACATAGGCGAAGCTTGTTTGCTCCCTAGTCATCGAAACCCCATCAATTCCATCACAACTAGACGTAGGCTTTTACCTTCATCGAAGGGGCCGAACTAGTATAAACTCTCTTGCGTCCTTGTGTCCGCTTTAACCCCTTCAAGCTAACCCGTCGCGATGGCTCCACGACTAAGTCCTTTCTCTAGGACATCTGCCGTGACAAAACCATGACAGTTGGCGCCCACCGTGGGGCTATCGCACGATGGTTTCCGGTTCTTGGAGGGCCGCTTTGAAGGACTCGAGGGCTACGCTGTAGGCCGGATGACTAAGAGTCGTCGCGGCAAGCTCTACATCGACGACGCAGGCTGGGGCCCCGAGGCCGGCTCAATTGAGTACGGGTACCGGGTCCCCTTTGGTAGCATTCACGTTTTCATTGGCAAGATCGGTGAACCGGGCCCTGAGCCGGACATCTGCACCGACCTCGTCGAGACGGCTCAGCGTGCGCGATCCGCCCGGGTTAAACCGGCCATGAAGCGTGCCTTCGTGGGAGTCATCCATGGAGGAAGTTATGAGGATGGATCGGAATCTCGCGGCGATACCGTCGTTTGTTCCGATGACGAGTCATCGACCGGAGAAACCGAATCTCTTTATCAGCTACAAGACGGCCGGATTGGGGGCTGTTCCGATGGCGACAGTATTCCGGACCCCTCTGATCTGCCCAACCGGGTTGGAATATTCATGACTGGCACACAAGCAGCGCTTCATTCTTCGACCGCTGCGGCAACAACCTCCGGTTCAGCAGCGGCAACGGCTGCCGGGGCAGGAGGCCCTGTGCGCCCGCCGGCTCAGGTTCTATCAGAACTATTTGATGCGTTGGCTGTGCTTATGGCGGAAGTTAATCCGCCGGATCAGGACGTTCACAACGCGGAGATTGCAAAGGTAAAGGAACAGATCACCCAGGCCAAGGCGGATCTGGCGGCTGAGGACACCAGGATGGCCGCAGAGCGGGCCGCTTTAGACGCACAGGCCTACAGGCTTATGTTGGACCAGAGCGCGTCGCATGAAGTCATGAGGAGGAAGCACCGATCCCGCTTACCTCCGGTTTTCGAGGCCAGAGACCTTTTCAACACTCCAGGACCAAGAGCCGGCAATCCGCTGGAGGGAACCGGGCAGAAGCCCCTGGGACCGGTGCACCGGTTCAGCCTCGTCAGATGGACCCGCCTCGTCAAAACACCGTTATACCTCAGGATGCTTTAACACCTCCGGGTCACTACTCCAACCCAATGGACAATCTTGTTGCCGCTGCTGCACGGCTGGAGGCCATTCCAATTGAAGGTGACTCGCCGCAGGCAGTAGAGACGCGACGGGTCAAGGAACTTCTGAGGACAGCTTTGGCCCAACAGGAAGCGTACTCGTACAGCCGCGACCGGATCCACTCGACCCCCCGTCCAAGCCGGAGCTATAGCAGACATATGGATGAACCAGCAGTGTCGAGTAATGAACGACGTGGAGCACCCCGTGGCAACAACCCGACGGGTGGTGCTGATGACGCTCAGGAAGTGGTGAACCGGGCCCGAGCGCGCAGGGAGGCCGAGTTAGCCGCACAGCATCAGGCTCGGCAGCTCACGCCGGTTCGTCCAACCACCTTGATCGAACCTGGTGTTACTTCTAGTTCTTTGGGGGTGCCTTGCCTTATCCCGCTTTACGCAACGTGCGCCTGCCCAAGGATTTCAAAGGCCCGCGCAAGGTACCAAATTACGGCGGATCAACCTCCAGAGACATGGGTGGAGAGCTATGAGATGGCCATGGAGATGCTTGATGTGGATGACGCGGCGTGTGCGAAATACTTCACCATGATGCTTGAAGGAACGGCCCGTACTTGGTTAAAAAGCTTGCCGGCTAATTCTATCAGTTCATGGGCCCAATTACGAGCCCGGTTTATCAGCAATTTCAAGGATACCTGTAAACAGCCTATGTCGATAGTGGACTTAGCTGCATGCGTCCAGGAGGAAGGAGAATCAACGACTCATTGGGTGCGCCGGGTTTCACAAGTGTTGCACTCATCAGACCGCATCAACGCTGACACCGCAGTATTAACCCTAGAAGGCAACTGCCGGTTTGGGCCCCTGAAGCTGAAGTTGGGACGGATGAAGCGTCATTGCACTGACATGGGGACCCTCATGGCCGCTTTGGTGAAATATGCTGATTCTGATAGTACCAAGGATCCCGAATCTGATGATGACAAACATAGGGAAGGGAAGAAGAACAGCAGCTCCAAAGGTCAGCAGCATCACTGGGCAGGCAATGGTGGTGGAGGCAAGCGTAAAGCGGATGGTAACATGGACTTTGTGGCTAATACCAACGCACAGGACAATGGCCAGCGACGCAAGGGTAGACCGAAAAATCGTAATGGAGCACCCAACCCTAACCCAAACCGCCTAAACTATCTGCTAAGCCAGCCCTGTCCAAGACATGGGACGAAGGAGGCGCCAGCAAACCACCTTTGGAAGGATTGCTTTATTATGCAGGAGTTCAAGAATTCTAATAATTTCCGGTATGATCACGAATCTGGCGGTGGCTCAGGATCCGGGCCGGGTTACGGTGGAGGAAGTTCCGGTTCAGGATTCAATGGTAATCCGGGCGGACATAATGGTCAAAATAGTCAGAACAACCAGGGTGGTTACAACCAACAGCAGCAACAGTCAGGTTACCAGAGCAACCCAAAGCAGTTGAGTAGTGGGCAGTACCATGTCTTCACCACTAGCTTGGACAAGCGAGACCGGAAGGTTCAGAGGCGGGCGGTCAACTCTGTTGAACCGGCCATACCCCGTTATCTACGTTGGTCTGAACAGCCAATCATATGGAGCAGAGAGGATCACCACCCCAGGTCGATAATCCGGGTCAGTTGGCTCTGGTGGTGGCGCCTCAGGTGGGAGGTTATAAGTTCACCAAGGTGCTCATGGATGGAGGTAGCAGCATTAATATCTTGTACTATGAGACCTTCCGTCGTATGGGACTGACAGATAAAAATCTTAAACCGTCTAATACGGTGTTCCACGGTGTAGTACCTGGCAGATCAGCATATCCTGTTGGTAAGATAGCTCTGGAAGTGGCCTTTGGGGATGATCATGATTCCAGGTCGGAGACATTGACGTTTGAAGTGGTGAAAATCCAGAGTCCATATCACGCCCTGTTTGGGCGACCGGCTTACGCCAAGTTTATGGCACGGCCCTGTTATGTGTATTTGCAGCTCAAGATGCCGGGTCACAGGGGACAATAACGGTTCACGGAAGCCGCAAAATCGCTTTGGAATGCGAGGAAGGAGATGCGGCTTATGCAGAGTCGGTTTGTGCCACCGAGGAGTTGAAGTACTATAAAGACAATGTTGATCCGGCGGACATGACTCCGTTGAAGAAGCCAACTACGGAGCATGATCCGGCCCTGAAGTTCAAATCGGCAGCAGAAACTAAGCTTGTTGACTTCGTACCTGGTGATTCGTCCAAGCAGTTCAGCATCAGTGCCAACTTGGATCCGAAATAGGAAAGCGCGCTCATCGAGTTCATCCGTGAGAATCGGGACATTTTTGCATGGAAGCCCTCTGACATGCCAGGTGTACCGAGGCAACTCGCTGAGCACACACTTAATGTGGATCCTAAATATAAACCGGTGAAACAGTTCCTCCGCCGGTTTAACGAAGAAAGACGCAAGGCGATTGGAGAAGAGGTAGCCAGGCTCTTAGCAGCTGGCTTTATTGTTGAAGTTTTTCACCCTGAGTGGCTTGCCAATCCGGTGCTGGTCCTCAAGAAAAACGGCACCTGGCGCATGTGTGTGGATTACACAGATCTTAATAAAGGCTTGTCCAGCAGATCCTTTTGCCCTCCCCCGTATTGATCAAATTATTGATGCTACGGCGGGTTGTGAGCGTTTAAGTTTTTTGGATGCGTATTCTGGCTATCATCAGATCAAAATGGCAGTTAAGGACCAGGAGAAGACAACATTTATAACTCCCTTTGGAGCCTTCTGCTATGTGTCTATGCCCTTCGGGCTCAAGAGTGCCCAGGCAACTTACCAACGGTGTGTACAAAATTGTCTTCACAAGCAGATTGGCCGTAATGTACATGCTTACGTGGATGATATCGTGGTTAAGTCCAGGGAGAAGGAGACTCTGATTGATGATTTGAAGGAAACCTTTGATAACCTGAGAACATACAAGATGATGCTTAATCCGGACAAGTGTGTCTTTGGTGTACCGGCGGGCAAGCTATTGGGTTTTCTGGTGTCCAACAGGGGAATTGAGGCTAATCCGGAGAAGATCACGGCTATCACCTCCCTGGCTAAACCGAAGTGTATCAACGATGTTCAACGCCTGGCAGGCCGGATTGCTGCGCTAAGCCGGTTTATCAGTCGCCTTGGGTGAGAAGGCAATCCCTTTGTATCAGATGTTGAAAAAGACGGATCAGTTTGTCTGGAGTTCTGCTGCTGATGAAGCATTTGAGGACTTAAAGCGGCAATTGGCCAATCCGCCTGTGCTCGCCGCTCCCATTGACAAGGAGCCGTTACTGCTATATGTTGCTGCTAATGCTCGGGCGGTCAGCGTGGCTATTGTGGTGGAGCGAAAGGAGGCAGGTAAGGAGCATCCGGTTCAACGTCCGGTCTATTATATCAGCGAGGTGCTCATTGAGTCCAAGCAAAGGTATCCGCATTGGCAGAAGCTGGTGTATGGAGTTTTTATGGCAAGCCGGAAGCTTAAACAATATTTCCAAGGGCACCCAATTACGGTGGTCAGTTCTGCTCCTTTGGGAGATATCATCCAGAACCGGGAAGCAACTGGCCGGATTGCAAAGTGGGCCATAGAGCTGGGGCCGTACGGTTTGAAGTATGTGCCTCGGACAGCGGTTAAGTCTCAAGCACTTGTTGATTTCATCAATGATTGGACGGAAATGCAAGCACCTGAAGAAAAGCCGGATCCATACGTATTGGACCATCCATTTTGACGGATCCAGGCAGTTGGAAGGCTCGGGGGCTGGAGTCGTATTAACTTCCCCACGAGGTGATAAGTTTTGTTATGTTCTCCGCTTAATGTTCCCTTGTACTAACAATGCAGCTGAGTATGAAGCCTTGCTCCATGGTCTCCGGATGGCTAAGGAGATGAATCTAAGTCGAGTTAAGTGCTTCGGTGACTCGGACCTTGTGGCTCAGCAAGTGTCTGGCACTTGGGACTCCAAGGACCCACTCATGGCAGCGTATCGTCGTGAGGTGGATATTGTTGCAGGTTATTTCAAAGGCTATCAGGTGGACCACGTGGACCGGCGGAAAAATGAAGCGGCGGACGCTTTAAGCCGGCTGGGCTCTCAGCGCAAACCGGTCCCGCCCAATGTTTTTCTGGATGTGCTGCACAACCCGTCGGTCAAGATCCCTGGTGAAGAGGATTTGGCTATTCCTGATCCGGAGGCTCAATTGGTGGCGGCTCTTCATGTTATTCCGGATTGGACGCTTCCTTACCTGGCGTACAAGAACCGGGGCGAGTTGCCAGAGGATGAGATTCTGGCCCGGCAGATAATCCGGCGATCCAAGTCCATGGCTATCATCAACGGCGAGTTGCATCATTGCAGTGTATCAGGAGCTTTTCAACGCTGCGTGTCTCCTGAAGAAGGCCGTGAAATTTTGCGTGAGATCCACGAAGGAGATTGTGGTCACCACAGCCGGTTCAAAGTCTCTGGTGGCTAAAGCGTTTCGCCATGGCTTCTATTGGTTAACTGCTCATGCTGATGCGGAGGATCTGGTCAGACGATGTGATGGTTGCCAAAGGTTTTCAAGACGTGCTCATGTACCGGCTCAAGAATTGAGAATGATTCCAATTACTTGGCCATTTGCGACTTGGGGGCTGGATATGGTTGGGCCTTTCAAAAGGTCCAAAGATAAGAAGACCCACCTCCTGGTGGCGGTTGACAAGTTTACAAAGTGGGTGGAGGCAGAACCTGTTAGCAAGTGTGATGCGGCCACGGCGGTTCAGTTCATCAAAAAAGTGATTTTCCGGTTTGGCTTTCCACACAGTATCATCACAGATAATGGTACCAATTTGTCCAAAGGTGCTATGAAGGAGTTCTGCGAACGGGAGCACATCCGGCTCGACGTTTCATCAGTGGCACATCCACAGTCCAATGGTCAAGCAGAAAGAGCTAATCAAGAGATCTTGAGAGGCATCAAGCCCCGGCTCATGGTTCCTTTGCAGAGAACGCCGGGTTGTTGGGTAGAAGAATTACCATCTGTGTTATGGAGCATCAATACAACACCCAACAGATCAACAGGATACACACCGTTCTTCATGGTTTATGGAGCGGAGGCGGTTCTCCCCAGTGATATCCGTCATGATTCACCTCGTGTAACGGCTTATATTGAAGCGGACAACGAGACAGCACGGCAAGATGCTTTGGACCGGTTGGATGAAGAGCGTGACATCGCAGCCGCCCGATCGGCGATTTACCAGCAGGATCTTCGTCGTTATCACAGTCGCCGAGTCAGAACCAGAACCTTTCAGGAAGGAGATTTGGTGCTTCGGCTCATCCAAGATCAGACTGATATGCATAAGTTATCCCCACCTTGGGAGGGGCCTTTCGTGGTCAGCAAGAATCTGCACAACGGGTCATACTATCTGATCGATATTCGAGAACATAAGGACTCACGTACATCAGAGGAGGAGACCAACAGGCCGTGGAACATAGCTCATCTTCGGCCTTATTATACCTGAGCCATTGGTTCTACTTATGTACATATTACAAGATGTATATATTAACTATAATAAACCGGAACCTCAGCTAAAGCGGGGTATCTGTTCTTTTACATCATGTGTGGTTACACGGAGTTGTTCTAAAGCGGCTTCCGGTTTACCCCTTGAGTTCGCTTTGCTAAAAGCATCGTGTTATATCACTTGGAGGATTGGTCGTGTCCGAACCAATACCATGCCTCTTGATAGGCGAGAGCCACCAGATCACTTGGGGACTTGGTCATGTCTGAACCAGTCATGCCTCTTGATCGGCCTAAGGCCACAGAATCACTTGGGGGCTTGGTCGAACCCGAACCATGACCATGCCACTTGATCGGCATAAATGCCACGGTTTCATTTGGGGACCTGGCTGACTAGAACCATAGTTACACCTAACGGGAGCTTGGTCGTGTTCGGCCATGGTAACACCATCTGATCAGCTCAAATAAACCTTTTTTTGCAACGTTTTGTCATTGCACTTGATTTACACTTTTCTTTGAAGGGTTTTTTTTGCTTTTTATTGCGTTTTTTAAACCGACAAAGTTTTTTAACCAATCAATTGACGGAACACAGTTCACGTCAATCCGGAGACTATTTGCCCGGTTTGATCCTTGTTGTTAACATCCTCTTATGGAGTAACACGGTGTTTATTATAACCCGGCACGGTTTACATGGTAAACCAGCGTCATATATATACAGGAGCTGTTATCTCCTCCAACAGTGTGGGTTTGCAAAACTCCGCTTCAAGATTGGCCAAGCCAACTTCACGCTCAATGATGGCAGGTATTATGTATCTCAAAAATTTGATCATATACTTAAAATTTTGATTTTGATTTCATATATGCAGACATCATATTCCGCCTGACGGTACAACCGCGGTGGCACTTGACGAATTTTCATTTCAGAAAGTGTTTTGGAAAGTTCATTACCACAGGAAGAACAAATTATGCACGAAGGCATATCAACATCAAAGGTATCAGCTAGCCTATTACAAGGCAACATGGTGCCCATAATAATATAATTGTTTTTCACAAAGGAGAGGCAGTTTTAAAACCGGCTTCCGGTTCAAGCTTGGTCACCAGCCTGGCCTGATGGTTGTGGGTCATCCTGCGCCGCTTCAGCCTCCGTTTCTCTACCCAGTGGCTGGAAATCCACAGTTGTCCAGTCGATTCCCATTAATGCTTGAAAAACAGCTTCATCATGGATCAGCAATGACGGGTCAATATCGGGAGCGTAAGTATGCTTACGGATTGGAGGGATCAGATTTTCCGATTCATGGATTGGTGCAGCTATTCGCTTGTTCTGACTGTCATATTGGCTTGATAATGAGACAAGTCTGCTTCCTCAGCCAACTTGACAAGCTAGCGGACGTACCTCCCGGTTTATTGCTCGCAGATCCGCTTCACCAAATTCTGACCCGTCTTCCTTCAAGCTGGGATAGCCCTGAGCCGCTTCAATAGGATCAAAATCCGGCACCCAGGCTTTTGCCCGGATTAAGGCATTGATTGCACCGGTTCGAGCAGCAGATTTCTTCAGCTCTTCAACCCGGGCAGGAAGCACCGACAGTTTCATCAGAGTATCTTGAATCAAAGTGGGCGCCGGTTTGTTATGAGATGCGGTACAGATGATCCGCTGGGCACCAGTATACAATTGTTCAACCAATGTATAGGCGGCTTTCAGTTTCTTCCGCACATCTGACCCCAAGTGACCAATGCGTGTCCCTGAAATACCATAAAGGGTTAATAAACCGGCGACTCTGTAAGGAGGCAGAGCCAATTCAGAAGGCAAAGTGGCTTACCAAAGATAGCAGTAGTCATGGCATGCACGTGCCGCTTTATGCTGGTCAGTTCATCCGCCACTGGTTTTAGTGCAGCCTCGGCATCCTCTGCTCGTTTGATCAAAGCGGACTTTTCAGTGGCCCAATCCGCCCGCTTCTTCTTGAAGCTCTCCTTAAGCTGTTCCATGGCGCTTAAAGCGCTGGCCAATTCCTCTTTTGCTTTGGAGGTTTCAGCCTGTTGGGTTTTCAGGTTTTCTTGGAGATCGGTGACTTGGTTTTCTTTCGTCTTCAGCTCCGCCTGCATGCATACAGATATATGCTTCAACAAATCGGTATAAGGATTCAAGTACCAATCACATAACAAGTTATGCACTTAGCACTTGGGGGCTAATGCATATTCGATCTTCATCTTTCAATTGCTTACAAAGTCCCAAGATCAATACAAGTATTCAACTTGGCACTTGGGGGCTAATGGCTATTTGCTCATATATATTCTGATGCGGCAATTTCAATTACTTAAAGTACCGGTTTAACTATTAAGTTGAACCGGCCCTTGGGGGCTACATCAGCGAATTTCAAAGCATCAAGATTTATATTGGTAAGTCCCGGTTTGAAAGAATATTACAAACCGGCCCTTGGGGGCTAGGAGAGTCAGCAAGAATGGAAGCATACAAGCAGGAAGGAGCATATGGAAGTTACCTCATATTTCTCTTTCATCATATTAACCAGACCGGCTTCATAGTCGCGACTGGTATACAACCGGTTCAGATAGCCGGAATGGATATCTTGGGCGTTCAGAGCAGCATAAGTCGTCAGATCAGCGTTCCACTTGCCTTTGCCAAAGGCAGCAAATTCTTCCTTGGCAGAATGTTTGGATAAAGCGACAGGATTGCTTGGCTCAGTATGGCCAGTGCCAGTAATGACAACCTCATCATCCTGGGTACCGCCGGTTTGCACTGGGGCTGTTGGCTTGTTAGTAGGTTTTGCTGGACCGGTGGAGCTTTCAATCCGGATGGAACCTGTGGGCTGATTGACAGGACCTGAGGCATCAGTAGGTCTCTCTTCAGCAATAAGATCATCGTCTTGCTGCGGTGGATCGTTGGGTATATCCTCAGGAATAGCCGCTTCAAGATTGGGTGTCTTGCCTGGTTCAAGAACGACATCTTCTTCGGCCGCTTTGTCCAGGCGGGCCTTCTTGCTTGGCCTAGGTTTGGCCCTGAGAAGAATAACAAAATCAAATACAGCATATGTTCTAAGGCAATGTACTGCAAACATCACAATAAGTATAGCTTACCCAAGCACCGTTTTGAGCGGTGGGAGCTGAGTAGCCGATGACTCGCCAGAAGATGAGTGGGAAGTAACCTGGTAATCGGAGTCAGACGGATTAAGAGGTTGACGAAAGCAGCCCGCTTTAGGACAAGCACTGACAAGCAAATTAGAGACCTCTGAATGGCGTTTCCGAACCGGACTGTTCGGTAAACCGGCGGAGGTAACTACCTGGCCGCTGTGCCGGGTTGTGCGACGAGCTTCGTGTTGTTGGGTCTTCATAAGAAATTTAGGATCCAAATAAGCAAGAGGATGAGAAAATTTAACTTTCCGGTTTGCCTGACGGATTTTTTGTGAAGGCAAAGTTTCTGAATCGGAAGAGAGAATAATTACCTCTGCAACATCCGCGTGGCTGGCTTCGGCATCATCCTGACAAATATCATCATCAATAAGACGCATGAAAAATAAACCAAGTGAGTCAAGCTCTACCTCAAAGTCCGGATTATCCACATCATCATCAGGGGCCGGATTAGAAGATGCAGTGGTTCTTTTCCTGTGGGCAGTCTTCTTCACAGCTTTAGTCTTTTGCCGAGTTGCTCTTTCCGGTTTGTCTGGTTTTTCTGGTTTCTCCTGCGGCAGTTTCTTGCTCCAAAACGGATCATTGCCCTGATTACACAGACACTGATATTAAACAAAGACCAGATATATCATTAACAAGATTCAGCAAAAAGAAAAATCAAAGTCTTACAGCTGGCGGTTTGTTGGTGGCACAGAAGGGAAGCAGGCCGTTTCTAGCACAGAGCGTGTTCCGGTTCATTCAGCATCTTATTCACAGCCTCTGTGATTTCTTCATCGGTGAGCTGGATTTTGGAATGTCGCAGTGGGTCATCAACACTGCCAGTATACTCGCACATCAAACCGGAGCGCTGACTAAGGGGCAGTATGCTCCATGATATCCAACAGCGAGCGAGATCAACCCCTGTTAAACCGTTGGCCATAAAGGCTCTGAGCTTTGACAGTTGAGGAGCATATTTGCTTCTCTCCTGGCAGTCAATCTTTGTGGAAAAGGGTGTGTATTGCTGAGCCGCTCCGGACGAAAGCCAGGCAAGGGATTCTCACCAGCAGGGGAGGTGTCTTTGCAGTAGAACCATGTCTGATTCCATTCTTTGGGGTGGCTATGCAGTTTGGCGTGAGGGTATGTGACCTCTTTCCTTTTCTGAATCGCCACGCCACCCAACTCCGTATTGGAGCCGTCAGTAAACTCAGTACGGCGGTTTAGATGGAAAAGGTCTCTGAACAATTCCACTGTGGGCTCCTCTTGAAAGAACGCTTCACAGAGCACTTGGAAGTGACACATATTTGTAACAGAGTTGGGGCCAGTATCTTGTGGATGGAGCTGGAAATCGGCTAAAACATCCCGGTAAAATTTAGAACCGGGCGGCTTAAAGCCCCGGGCTAAGTGATCTACGAAAACAACAACCTCTCCTTCTCGAGGTGTGGGAGGGCATTCTTTGCCAGGAGCCCTCCAATGGATGGTATCTTTGCTGCCTAAAGCGCCAATCAGGACTAAATCGTCCAGTTCAGCCTCTGTGACGCGAGAAGGAACCCAATTGCACTCATACACTTGCTTGGCCATGATGGAATCTACAAGGTAGAAGATCCCGGTTCAAAAATGCATTTGATCAAGATACATTGGTATGGGCACTGTTAAACCGGAGACAGAACTATCTGAACCGGAGTTTTATGAAGCAACAAGCATCTGGCGGTTCAATAAGGGGACTAATGGCATATACCGGTTTGGAAAAATTCTATAAGGTTA
This sequence comes from Triticum urartu, assembly GCF_003073215.2. Classification (NCBI taxonomy): domain Eukaryota; kingdom Viridiplantae; phylum Streptophyta; class Magnoliopsida; order Poales; family Poaceae; genus Triticum; species Triticum urartu. The sequence goes on from NW_024114174.1 coordinate 25,134, forward strand.
AACCGCCTGATCTAAGCATTGCGGATGGACAAGTACGCAGAAACAGGTTTCACAAGATTTCCTTATAGCATTGGATCTGAAGCAAGTTCAGAAAAGAGATAAATACTTAGAGGTTCAAAGGAGCAGTACCGAACCAATGAGCAAAACGTTCATATAGATCTATGGTTTGAGATGCATAAGTGAAGGCGAAGGTCAAACAACTATCATTGCACAGAGTAAAGATTTGCGGATTCATCTAAAGATCTATCGTATGAGCAAGAGGCAGACGATGAACACTGAAGAACTGCGAAACCCTAGGTCAGATCTGCGGGGGAAAGGATAGAAGATTTACCGGAGCTGAGGAAGATGCGGAAGGTTGCCGCGATGTTCTGGTGCGCTCAGGTTGATGCAGCGGCCAAGGATGAGGCAGAGGTCGACGGCGGCGGCGGAGCTCCGAGGCTGGCGACGCGAGGAAGATGAAGAAGGCACGGAAGGAGAAAAGAAATGACCCTTGGTCCTATTTATAAGGCGAAAGAACATGAGTCAGGCGCGACAATCAAGGGGCCACAAAACGGAGCTGTCGCCTCGATTTCCGCCGATCTATTAAACAAAGAAGCATAATGGATAGCTTCGTTATGACAGGTGACGTCACTCCGGTTTACAGCAATCAGAGAAGATGACATCATGGCGGTTTACCAATTTATAAGAAGATGTTGAAGATGAAGCTTTTATTAAAGGATTGACATGAACCCGTTCAAATCAATCTGGGGCCTAATGTTGGGGATATTACTACTGGGCGTAAACCGGCCTATCTGGGCCGGGTTAACTTCGTCAGTAGTTAAGTATGTTAAAGCCCAAGAAGACAGAGGAGGGCTCAAGGCCCATGGTCGGTTCAAGGCCTGTAGCCGTAAACCGGCGTTAGTAGTTAACTTGTATTGTAAGTTAGGAATAAATAGAGACCAAACCGGACACATCTATGAGCCGGTATTGGGACTCCGTAAGCCGACGGAGTCACCCGTGTATATAAGGGGACGACCCGGCGGCGGTTCAAGGACAACAGACAACAACTCGAGACATAGGCGAAGCTTGTTTGCTCCCTAGTCATCGAAACCCCATCAATTCCATCACAACTAGACGTAGGCTTTTACCTTCATTGAAGGGGCCGAACTAGTATAAACTCTCTTGCGTCCCTGTGTCCGCTTTAACCCCTTCAAGCTAACCCGTCGCGATGGCTCCACGACTAAGTCCTTTCTCTTCACACAAAAACCACGATAGGGCGCCACCGAGGGGTCACGGCAGATGTCCTAGAGAAAGGACTTAGTCGTGGAGCCATCGCGACGGGTTAGCTTGAAGGGGTTAAAGCGGACACAGGGACGCAAGAGAGTTTATACTAGTTCGGCCCCTTCAATGAAGGTAAAAGCCTACGTCTAGTTGTGATGGAATTGATGGGGTTTCGATGACTAGGGAGCAAACAAGCTTCGCCTATGTCTCGAGTTGTTGTCTGTTGTCCTTGAACCGCCGCCGGGTCGTCCCCTTATATACACGGGTGACTCCCGTCGGCTTACGGAGTCCCAATACCGGCTCATAGATGTGTCCGGTTTGGTCTCTACTTATTCCTAACTTACAATACAAGTTAACTACTAACGCCGGTTTACGGCTACAGGCCTTGAACCGACCATGGGCCTTGAGCCCTCCTCTGTCTTCTTGGGCTTTAACATACTTAACTACTGACGAAGTTAACCCGGCCCAGATAGGCCGGTTTACGCCCAGTAGTAATATCCCCAACATTAGGCCCCAGATTGATTTGAACGGGTTCATGTCAATCCTTTAATAAAAGCTTCATTTTCAACATCTTTTTATAAATTGGTAAACCGCCATGATGTCATCTTCTCTGATTGCTGTAAACCGGAGTGACGTCACCTGTCATAACGAAGCTATCCATTATGCTTCTTTGTTTAATAGATCGGCGGAAATTCGAGGCGACAGCTCCGTTTTGTGGCCCCTTTGATTGTCGCGCCTGACTCATGTTTCTTTCGTCCTTATAAATAGGACGAAGGGTCATTTCTTTTTCTCCTTCCCGGCCTTCTTCGTCTTCCTCGCATTGCCCGGCTTCAGAGCTCCGCCGCCACCGTCGACCTCTGCCTCAACCTTGGCCGCTGCATCAACCTGGGTGCACCAGAGCATCGCGGCAACCTTCCGCGTCTTCCTCAGCTCCGGTAAACCTTCTATCCTTTCCCCTGCAGATCTATTTTAGGGTTTCACAGTTCTTCAGTATTCATCGTTTGCCTCTTGCTCATACGATAGATCTTTAGATGAATCCGCAAATCTTTACTCTGTGCAATGATAGTTGTTTGACCTTCGCCTTCACTTATGCATCTCAAAACCATAGATCTATATGAACGTTTTGCTCATTGATTCGGTACTGCTCCTTTGAACCTCTAAGTATTTATCTCTTTTCTGAACTTGCTTCAGATCCAATGCTATAAGGAAATCTTGTGAAACCTGTTTCTGCATACTTGTCCATCCGCAATGCTTAGATCAGGTGGTTTAACCTTATAGAAATTTTTTCCAAACCGGTATATGCCATTAGTCCCCTTATTGAACCGCCAGATGCTTGTTGCTTCATAAAACTCCGGTTCAGATAGTTCTGTCTCCGGTTTAACAGTGCCCATACCAATGTATCTTGATCAAATGCATTTTTGAACCGGGATCTTCTACCTTGTAGATTCCATCATGGCCAAGCAAGTGTACGAGTGCAATTGGGTTCCTTCTCGCGTCACAGAGGCTCAACTGGACGATTTAGTCCTGATTGGCGCTTTAGGCAGCAAAGATACCATCCATTGGAGGGCTCCTGGCAAAGAATGCCCTCCCACACCTCGAGAAGGAGAGGTTGTTGTTTTCGTAAACCACTTAGCCCGGGGCTTTAAGCCGCCCGGTTCTAAATTTTACCGGGATGTTTTAGCCTATTTCCAACTCCATCCACAAGACACTGGCCCCAACTCTGTTACAAATATGTGTCACTTCCAAGTGCTCTGTGAGGTGTTCTTTCAAGAGGAGCCCATAGTGGAATTGTTCAGAGACCTTTTCCATCTAAACCGCCTTACTGAGTTTACTGATGGCTCTAATACGGAGTTGGGTGGCGTGGCAATTCAGAAAAGGAAAGAGGTCACATACCCTCATGCCAAGCTGCACAGCCACCCCAAAGAATGGAATCAGACATGGTTCTACTGCAAAGAAACCTCCCCTGCTGGTGAGAATCCCTTGCCTGGCTTTCGTCCGGAGCGGCTCAGCAATACACACCCTTTTCCTCAAAGATTGACTGCCCAGGAGAGAAGCAAATATGCTCCCCAACTGTCAAAGCTCAGAGCCTTTATGGCCAACGTTTTAACAGGGGTTGATCTTGCTCGCTGTTGGATATCATGGAGCATACTGCCCCTTAGTCAGCGCTCCGGTTTCATGTGCGAGTATACTAACAGTGTTGATGACCTACTGCGACATTCAAAAATCCAGCTCTCCGATGAAGAAATCACAGAGGCTGTGAATAAGATGCTGAATGAACTGGAACACGTCTGCGCTAGAACCGGCCTACTTCCCTTCTGTGCCACCAACAAACCGCCAGCTGTAAGACCTTTGATTTTTCTTTTGCTGAATCTGTTAATGATATATCTGGTCTTTGTTTAATATCAGTGTCTGTGTAATCAGGGCAATGATCCGTTTTGGAGCAAGAAACTGCCGCAGGAGAAACCAGAAAAACCAGACAAACCGGAAAGAGCAACTCGGCAAAAGACTAAAGCTGTGAAGAAGACTGCCCACAGGAAAAGAACCACTGCATCTTCTAATCCGGCCCCTGATGATGATGTGGATAATCCGGACTTTGAGGTAGAGCTTGACTCACTTGGTTTATTTTTCATGCGTCTTATTGATGATGATATTTGTCAGGATGATGCCGAAGCCAGCCACGCGGATGTTGCAGAGGTAATTATTCTCTCTTCCGATTCAGAAACTTTGCCTTCACAAAAAATCCGTCAGGCAAACCGGAAAGTTAAATTTTCTCATCCTCTTGCTTATTTGGATCCTAAATTTCTTATGAAGACCCAACAACACGAAGCTCGTCGCACAACCCGGCACAGCGGCCAGGTAGTTACCTCCGCCGGTTTACCGAACAGTCCGGTTCGGAAACGCCATTCAGAGGTCTCTAATTTGCTTGTCAGTGCTTGTCCTAAAGCGGGCTGCTTTCGTCAACCTCTTAATCCGTCTGACTCCGATTACCAGGTTACTTCCCACTCATCTTCTGGCGAGTCATCGGCTACTCAGCTCCCACCGCTCAAAACGGTGCTTGGGTAAGCTATACTTATTGTGATGTTTGCAGTACATTGCCTTAGAACATATGCTGTATTTGATTTTGTTATTCTTCTCAGGGCCAAACCTAGGCCAAGCAAGAAGGCCCGCCTGGACAAAGCGGCCGAAGAAGATGTCGTTCTTGAACCAGGCAAGACACCCAATCTTGGAAGCGGCTATTCCTGAGGATATACCCAACGATCCACGCAGCAAGACGATGATCTTATTGCTGAAGAGAGACCTACATCGCCTCAGGTCTGT
>NW_024114175.1:0-50559 GCF_003073215.2 Triticum urartu
ACTTGAGCAAGCCGTCGCGACTGGACATGGCGCGCTGCTCCCCGGCGAAGCCGCTTTGCACCACCGCCGCGGCCCCGCGCCCCTCTCGCCGCCGCGGTCTGCTCATCAGCGCCTCTGCTTCCCCGGCCACGACATCAACAAGAACGCACCGGCTGTTGGCCCTACCGAAGCCGCCTAAACCACCGCCGCCGCCGCCTCTCCTCCCGCGCCCAAGGCTCCCCATCTCCAACGACGCCCCCACCAACGGCAAGCCAGACGACCGCCGTGAACCATCGACGGGCGCGGCGTCCTCTGGCTCTGGGTCGTCCTCGGGCGCCGGAGACGTGCTCCGCCTCATGGGCTTGCTCCGCGTCGCGCCCGACGAGGACGTCTACGTCTCCCTCCTCAGGGACTCCGTCGATGCCGCCGAGGTAGCCGCCGTGCACGCCCACGTCGCCGCCACACGCGCCGCGTCTGGCCTCCCCCTGCCGCTGGCCAACCGGCTGCTACTCGCCTACGCGACCTGTGGCGACATGGCGGCCGCCCGCAAGGTGTTCGACGAAATTCCCGTCAAGGACGGCATCACGTGGGCGACCATGGTGTCGGCCTACTCCGATGGGTGTTTCCACGACGAAGCGATAAGGCTTTTCACCCGCATGTGCCAAGAAGAACAGGGGCTCGCTGGTGATCTGCTCGGCCATGCCATTGTGGCAGTGCTGCGGTCATGTGCTCGGCTGGGCAGACTAAGGGGCTTTGGTCAGCAGGTACACGCCCTCGTCATCAAGACAAAGAGAGTCTGCGGTGATACCGGTAGTTCGCTGCTGCAGCTGTACATCGCAAGTAATCAGCATGACAGTGCGCGGCAAGTGCTTCAGGCGATGAGGTGTTGTTCCCAGGAGCCAGTGCCCGAGGCAGCCTGGACTAGCTTCATGACAGCTTGCCACCGAGACGGACTGCTGGACGAGGCCATCTATGTCTTCAGGGACATGGTGTCCTCTGGAGTCCCTAGGAGCAGCTTCTCCCTGTCTACTATCCTTGCAGTATGTGCAGAATCAGAGAACTGCAGGTGCTATGGACAGCAAGTGCATGGCGATGCCATCAAGCACGGCGTGGAAACAGACCAGTTCGTCATGTCTGGGTTGGTCCACATGTATGCGAAGCAAGGACGGCTTGCAGATGCCACGAGGGCATTTGAGGCAGTGGGTGGCAAGCCTGACGCTGTGTGCTGGAATGCCATGGCCATGGGGTATGCACGCGGTGGGCGGTACAGAGAGGCCACCAGAATGATGTACCAGATGAAAGCTGCTGGACTGGATCTTCCTGGACTAAATGTGGTTGGAATGGCCTGCTCCAGGTGAGCTGCCGAATGAGATCGTTGATTGCTGCACTGCACATCTACAGTATGATCTGTGCCGAAGAAAGGGGAATACATTTTTATAGAGTAAAAAGGGTGTACCTTAGGGAGGAGAGGACATCTCAATCCTGCTGGAATGGATCCTCCTGGACTAAATGTTGTTAGAACGGCGTGCTCTGGGCGACCTACCGAATGAGATGCTTGACCTTACTATTTTCTTTTTATTGAGATCCTTATAGACTAGTATGACATGATCTCCAGAACGGCCAATAAGGATTTACTTGGCTTGCTGCATTATTTGTGTGTATGTATATAGTGTGACGTATATTGCTGGAAATTAGATTATGGCACGTCATTATCCAATCATTGAAACTAGCGGTTTTACATGCACGTTTGCTTAGGTTTAATAATGGTCATTTCACTCAGATTGAAAAAAATATATACTTTGATGTCATCTCTATCTTTCTTTAACTGCCTTATTTATATCGCTTGACCATTGATCTAAGCCAAACATTTATTGATACACATATTGTCTAAAGTTATCAAAACATTCTAGTGACACAGTTATCATCGGTTGGTTTTTTGTCAATGTGTTGCATTGACCTATATTTCTTTAGTTTACTTGACATGATTTGTTTCTTCTTTTTTTTGGTAAACCCTACATCTTAGTCACATTTTTTGCAGAATTTTTGTGTGAATCATCTCTAAACCACTCTTTCTTTTGCCAATCACCACTCCTGTCACTCTCAGCATAGCTTGTCCCCATGTTTTGTTTGTGTATGTCTTGTGCAGTTTATGCCATGCGTTATCTTGCTGTAGAAGGCAGAACTACGATCTAGGTTCATTTCTGTTATAATATTAGGGCCTCTCGCCCTCTCCTACATAGTCCACATCGACAATAATCAATAGTCAGTAACTGTTGCATGATATTGAATGCAAATCCATCTGTCAAATTCTTCAGGATTATTCCTTTTTTGGATAGCCAATTCAAGATTAGTTCATTCACTTTCTTGTCACTGCTGATGACATATCTTGCACTCTGATAGAAGTTTAAGGCAAAATGAGGGTGTTACATTGGAGCGTTTGAGAATAGACAGTAATATTTCTTTTCTTTCAATATCGCACAGTCGACATAGGCGCTTTTGAATAGATTGCGAGCACCTTTTGGTGTTTTATCTGTGTGTTTGTTCATTTAGCTGCATGCTACATTTATGCATTTGCAAACCAAAATGCCAGTGCGCTAATAATCTGTACTTCAATATAAATGCAGTTGAAGACTAACCTGCATGGAATGCAAGCATTAAGTGGAGGTCAGTATCTAGCAATTGGAAAACATCTATTCTGGCCTGCAACAGGTGATTAAGGTATTTGAAAATCATGTAATGTTTGATGTTTCATGTTCAGATATACTGATGCAGAAATGTGTGAGACTAGTTGCATGTATCTAAGAAACCTTTTATTTCATCCACAGGTATGACCATAATGTGATGTCTTCATGAACAGTACAATCATATACTCCCTCCATTCCACAATGTAGTGCTATAGATTTTTGTGAAAGTCAAACTTTGCCAACTTTAACCAAGTGTATAGAGAAAACTGTCTACATCTACAGTACCAAACATGTACATTCTGAAAATATAACTCATGATGTATTCAATGATGTGTATTTGGTATTCTAGATGTACCTACTTTTCTCTATAAATATGGTTTGTATTGTTTGACTTTCGCAAAAATCTCTAGGCACTACATTATGGAACAGAGGGAATAGAAGAGAAAGGCCATGAAAAATATCATCTCCGATGCCTTGCTTTAGCCACTTACTGCCACTATCTTTGGCAATGTCATTATGCAAGTAATTCTGCTTGCCGAGCCTTGCAACAACTTCTGTTTGGAATATATTCATGGCACTTACTGCTTACTTTCGTATGCAGTGGTGGAGCTTAACACATAGCTCTGCCTCTGTTAAAAAATTCTGTCATATACTCATGCTTGGAAATGATGTTAAAGATATTTGAATTGATTTGAAGAGAACGTTTTTTTTATTTTGTGATTGCAGAGGAAGAGTTCTATGCCATGACATGGTTTAGCAATTGGGCTGTAGATGGCGATCACAATTCACAGCTCACAGGACTCTTTGGAGGCGGAAGACTTATCTTCTGAAGTCAGGTAGGAATAATTAAGCAAGTTTCAGCCAAGCCTTAACTCTGCTGTACATTTTAGTAATGGTAGAAGACCTTTTATTAGAATCATAGTAGGATCTTTATTATCACCTTCGCATTATGTCTGGATAGTGGAAGTTAAACTACCCCATCCAGTCCCTCCTTCGCGCGTCTACATAGCGTTCGCCACGAGCCCCCCCCCCCCCCCCCCCCCCCCCCCCTCTCTAGATGGGGGAGGGATGGGAATACTCACTTTTTAGATCGGTTAAATAGATTAATTAAACAATAAAGGACACTACTACATAGCGTCGCCACACCTATGCATTGTTGTGCGACACTTCTTACGGCAACTCTAACACCGATCACCAAATTGCCCGCAAATGTTCGGTTTTTTCATCCACCTGGCGGTCATCAAATTTGTCTGGATTGGTCTGGATGTCTGAAATCCCACAAACCTGAATCAAATGTAGGGGAGTCCCCTGCATGTGCTCTGCATCCGCTTCCTCGGTGACCGACGCCACTATTTTACCAACCTGGCCGTTGCCCAGGCCTTGTCGGACCTATGTCGCTCCACCCAGGTGCCTTCTCGTGTTGGACATTGCTGCCATTCCACTCTGGATCCGGCCGCAACCCGGGTATCCTCTGCTACCTGCCGCCGCCGTCCATGGCAGAAACCACGCCCGACAGTGTTTGGTCAAATGCCATTGCCAACTTTTTTGAGGTTCTTGTTTACTTTGAAGCAAACACGATGGATTCAGACGAGTACTTCCACAACGAGTTCATGGAGTCGTCTTCGTTGGATGAGGAGGAGGAATATGAGGATGAAACAACTTAGGGCGGTTCTTGCAAACACGGTGGTGCGTGGGAGGAGCATGTTCTCAACTACAAGCCATATTTCTGCCATCGATTTCGGATGCAACGACAAGTGTTCAATCGCATCTACCATTGATGGTCCTCATCATGAAGGATGCCATTGGAACCACTGGGTTTCTGGTTACTAGAAGTGCACGGCTGCAATGAGGATACTTGCCTATGGCACGGCCGCAGATTTGTGGGACAAGTACCTCCAGATGTAAGATCATCTATACACGCGGCCTCCCACAGGGAGTAAGACGTTTCGACGATCTTCAACACAAGAGTGGGTGGCTGCTGCCACTGGAGTGGCAGGAGAGAGGGTTAGCTCCCCAACACTATGTGGTCTGCCACTTGTCGCAACTAGAGAGTTTGATGGGTTTGTCTCACCCCGGGCGTGAGGATGGAAGGTTCACTGTTTGTGCCTTTTTTTGTCGATTCATTTTTTCAAAACGTTTTATCTCTTTAATCTGTGCCCAAATCATGAACCGTTTTCGCCTTTGCGTTTCATATGCCGAGATCTTCGAAACTAGATTTCATGATGATAGGTTTCAGTAAAAAAAAGAATCATGCAAATCTGTGCTCCCAACTAGTAGTAACTTGTGCTTCCAGTGTAACTAAACTGTGCTCTCAACTAGCGCTAAATCGTAGAGGAGAAGCACAAATGTGCTCCCAAGTATACTAATTGTGCTCCCGTCCGGTGAAGCAAAACTGTGCTCCCAAGATAAACTAAACTGTACTCCCAATACAATCTAAATTGTGCTTCCCAAGGAAGCACAACTGTGCTCCTGCGCGAAGCACAGCTGTGCTCTCTGCCAGGCGGAAACACTAACCTGTGCTCCACGCGAAAGCACTACACACACATGCACCTGTCAGATAAAAACTGAAGAAAACAAGAGAAACAAAATAAACCCAGGGAAAACTGAAAATAAAAAATGAGAAACAAAAAAACTGGAAAAAACATGAAAACTGAGGGAAAAAACCCAAAGTAACGAAAAATACTGTCCCTGTAGGGGAAGCGTCCATCATGCGATACATGGCGGAGCTGGGGTGCACCACGTGGAGCCGCTGAAGCGCTTCCGCGGACATAGAGAGTAACCTCCGCAGAGGGTGCCCCCCAATTAGTTTCTCCCGTTCAAGCACGGTTCCCACAATGATAAGTCTCAATTTAAAAGCCCATAAGGCATACAGCTCAGCTTTATAAAGCTTCGCTCTTTTACACAACCCAGAAAAATGTTTACAACCAAAAGAAACACTTTTTATCCATCAAAAGAAAAGAAGAAAAGAGCACTCCTTTAGGATGACAGAAAGGGAAGCATAAGTAAAGAGCCAGGCCATCCCTAGCCGCCTGCTAATTAAACAGAGCAACTGAACAAAAGATCGCTGGCAACCTTCGCACCACCACCCTCTCCACTAGTACAAGCATGGGCTTGGCCCTGGAAAAGCTCTTTGTTCACATGTACCTGCGCTTTTGCCACCACCCTTTCCACTACCACTAGCTTGAAGCATGGGTTTGGCTCTGGAAAAGCTCTTTGTTTCTGTCCACAAGCACCTGCGCTTCTTCCACGAGGGAAGCAAGACTTCTAAAAGGCCTTGGTCCAAAAACCATGTAGCCATCAAGAATAGACATGTCATCTGAAGCACTGGACAGTGCAGCCATCAAGCTCGTCAGCCCATCATTGACATAACTGCCTTTGGGATTCATCATAGATATGACCATCTTACAGACAAGCTTCCTTATTCTCAGGCAGACGGGTCTGGGGAGCTCATGTTTTTCAACGATCTCTTTGAGCTTCATCACGAAGCTAATTCCACCGCCTCCAGGGGGGATTTCCGTAAATAGATCTGTCAAGTCCTGATCTGCACTTATCAACGCACCCCATATTGTGACGCAACGAGATAACATGCGAAACGAGCTGTACCCTTGCTGCTGAGCGGACAACGAGTTGTTGTTTGCCTGGCCATTATCTGGGGAATCATCACATTGGTTTTCTACGTCGGGTTCTGGTATCAGCCGATTAACTTCTGTTCCTTCTATATGTCTTTCTTCTGTTGGCCAGAAAAGTATTTCTTCAAGCAGCTGCAATGGAAACAATATTTTTGGGTTTCAGGAGGCAATAGTTAAAAGCAGAATCACACCATCTATGATAGTTTTCCGAAAGCATGCAAGCGCATTGCTTGTCATTCGTTAAGCAAGAATGTGTACAATTATTATTAATAACATCCTCTAACTTGCCGGACAGGCATGACACTGAAAGGAACATATTTACCTACACTATGCAATCCTAGAATACTTGTATATTTTTTTCGAAATAAGAGGGAATCCCTGGCGGCGTTAGAATATTGATACATATATCCGCCAATACAATGTCAGAAGGGAATTCCATATTTTTGGTAACCGGCAATTCAGTATTTTCTAGAATACAACTGGTAATTAAGCATTGTGGTCGATGGTTAATACAAGAATAAAACAAATGGCAGTAAGTTACCTTTGGAACCGCAATGGGCATAGCTTCCTTCAGCGTTTTGAGGCTTTGAACATCACCGTTGCAATGAATGCATACATTTTCCAGGATTTCAGCTGCCATTTGTGAGCATCTTTGTTTTTCAACAATCAGTCTAGTCAGACTGTGAATAACATTGTTATTTGACTTAATGATAATCCTGGCACTACTGGTTTCGGATGATAGAGCCACCAGCGCTTTAGCTGCTACCACCCTTCTAGCCTCCTTGTACTTTTTATCATGGGTCATGATGTCAACCAACATCGTAATGAATTCTTGTGTCCCTTCATGCCCTGGACTGGAATTTTCATCCTGGTGTACGTGCGTGAGAATCCAAATAGCTATTTTCTGCAGCATTTCATTGCATTCTTTACACTCGAGAATCATCCTCATGGCTGTGATCAATCCCATACTGCATGAGATTTCATCACGCAGCTTGGTGCCTATCTGCCCTGTAGCAGCCATGAGCTGGGCAATCACCTTCATTGAACCTTCTACTATGCTGTAACATGCAGCATTGTCAATGTGCTTCATGCGGCCATCCTCATTGCGGTGGTGGAGTAGGTCGGAGGTCACAGGCGCCATAATCTTTGGCAGCAGACATGGGGTGCCGAAAATGACTCTGCAGTTGTCATTGTTGGCTGCGAGCTTCCGAAGGATGCGAAAGCCTTGCTCCACCAGCCTTTTGTACGCCTGCACAAGGTCATGGTCACTTCTCTCAACCTCCAGCAGCTTCTTGCAGGTTTTCGCAAGGCCAACATCATAGTCCCCTTGCTCAACGATGTCATCTTGGTTCACCGGCAAGGATATTTGCTTGAAATCTTGTTCATATGTCTCGTATAGCCAGTCTCCCCTATATGGCTGGAGAGTACTGTATTCTTCGTATGTGTCAAGGAGGGAAGATATGTAGCCAATTGCCTTTGGATATTTCTCCAAATGGATGTCGTGAGCAATGCTCGCCACTACCCTTGCGGCATGCCCCCTCGTCTCTCTGTCATATATGCTTATGTGGCCCAACGTCTGCAGTAGCTTCTGGACTATATCAGGAGAGGGTGCAGACATTATCAGATGTTTCTTGAGTATATTCTCCCCTGTGTATTGGTGTGGGTCGTCTACCCCATTGACCTCTTTCACTGCTTCCTCCAGTTTTTTGGCGAAAGCGTCCAGGATCCTTACCCCGGAAATGTAGTCGTCAGGCGACTTAGACTCCATCAGGCCCACAGCATATGTGATGAGGTTCCTTCCTTTAACGGAAGATGGGTCCTTTTCACATCCGATCATTGTTTCACGTATGTAATCCGATATCCCATCACGAAAATCCTTATCAAAGCCTCTTTGGTCAACTACTGCATTCACTATAGACCCCTTTGCCCAACCATTGATGATCTTGTAGCAGAAAATCACACCCTGGAGCAGGACAAGGGAATACAAGACGACCAGCGCCTTCTTCAGGTTTCTGACTCCGTCAGCATGGTAATCTTGTTGTATAAGACGCCACACCGAAAGCACGGCCGAAACTACCAACCCACCCATGTAGACAGCCACCAGAGGGCACAACAAAATGACAAAGACCAGAGCATGAACAGTTCGCCATATGTTGTACGACATTCCGGCGTATGCAACATATGCGATGCCAGAAAATGCATCTCCAATATAGCTCAGCTTTTCAGTCAGAAACACATCGAAGATCCTGTTGTTCATATATACCTCCAAGTTAGATAGTGACAAGATAAGTTTTGACAAGACAAATTACTTTGTACGGAAAAAAAATACAGAGCAACAAAATACCATTACTCAGAAACAGGAATTAAGAAAAATTAGGCAGAAGTAACAAGCAGGCACTAACCCAGCCGTCTGCGCAAGGGTAATGAATGCAAGACACCAAAAATCATTGTTGTGCAGGTCGCCAATGAAACCGCCAAGAAGAACGACGGTGGTCCAAGTAAGCACCAGGAAACCAAGACCTTTGACGGCCATGGACAGGTAGCCCATGAACAGGGCGTAACTGTTGGCTATGTCTACTTCTGTCCAACGACTGTCCTCAACAAGCTTCTTACGTGACCCTCCACCGAACTTATCCCAACATGACATGGCTGGCGCCTGCATATGGTGGATGAAGGAAGACGATCAGCTCTCCACATTATGGTAAATGTTTTGGAAGAAGATGATACTGTACTACCTAGCTGCACCGTTCCACAGACTATCCATGCAGAAAGGTAAACTGAAAATGGAATGAAAATAGTATGCTCCTGTGAACTCAATGATTGATCTTACCGATCTTACCCTGAAGTAGATGTTCCTCTTAGACTTCTGCAAGGAGAGGAATAGCGCAGGAAGAACTAAAGAGCAGCTGCAATCCAATACTACTTAACTTGGGAGTATGTGTATCAGCAAGCTGAAGAGGTCGTGTTCAAAAGGAAAAGAAAAGCAGGCTAAATAGCTCCTTTGATTTCAACTAACAAGGCCTGGTCCCCTCTTGGCAGTAAATTATATGCTTATATTCGTGCAAAGAACGAGATTAGATCTGGACCAACAGTAAAGCAAAGTTTTTTTTTTGACACCTGACAGTAAAGCAAAGTTTTCGACGTTAATAATTAATTCCAATGGCTGGCCGGTCCAGCTTTGCTATGAATAAATTAGCAAATGATTTTTCGGTAAAGTCATTAATTGTTACTCCTGTAAAAAAATATAAGAGTATTTAGATCATTAAAGTAGTGGTCTAAACGCTCTTATATTTCTTTACGGAGGGAGTATGTGCTAATTGGTGAAAAGAAATGTACTCTACAACGACGGATCACTGCATCCAGTTGCTCCGGCAACGGAGGCAGCTTACGCCCGGCGAGGTCTGCAGCCCAGCGATAGAGGCGCGCGGAGCGCTGTTCTCTCCGCCCGGCAGGACAGTGCGCGGCAAGTGCTTCACACGATGAGGTGTTCTTCGCAGGAGCCAGTGCCCGAAGCAGCATGGACTAGTTTCATCGACAGCGTGCCACCAAGACAGCCGACTGGACGAGGCCATCTACGTCTTCAGGGACATGATGTCCTCCGGAGTTGCCAGGAGTAGCTTCTTCCTGTCGATGAGTAAATAGGATAAAACTACTACTTTACAGGTTAGGGTTTCAAAAAACTACCGAATATTTTTTTTCTCTGATAACTATCAAGTCAGAGATCGGCTGTTTCAAAAAACTCTAATCATCCAGTGCTTTACTATTGATCGTGATTATGACAGTTGGGACCCGCATGTAAGAAAACCGTTTGTGTGACCGTCAGTTTGACCGTTACCTTACATGTGGAGCCCACATGTCAGTGTCCCTTTGTTATTCTAAATTAAAAAAAATCTGTTCCTTTACGCATTTAGAGAAAACCCCTGTAAGTTTTCTAAAAAAAGCAATCGGGTCCCTAAATGTTGTTCGAAAAAGCAATCGGGCCCCTGGCAACTTGTGCGCCCGGAGGAAACGACGCCGGCGGCTCGCCGGCCGCCAGGTCGCTGGCAGGCGAAAGGAGGCGGCCGACTGCTGCAGCTGCTCGTGGCCATGGCGCGCGGTCGGAGCCCTTGGCCATGGCGCGGCTGGTGGAGGCCCGTGCTCCTTGGCCCGTACCAGCGAGGCGCGAGGCGAGGCGGCCGACCGCTGCCGCTGCTCGTGACCATGGCGCGCGGTCGGAGCCTGCGCTGCTCCCGGCGCTCGCGGCTGGAACCGCCGTGAAGTCCCACGCGAGCGGCCTCTCTCTCTCCTCCCTCTTCCTGGGCGCGGCGGCCCGAGCCCGAGCCCCTGGCCATGACGTTCAGCTCGCGGCAGCGCGTGCTCCTGGGCGCGTCGGCCTGAACCCTCGCCATGGCGCGCGGCGGCCCTCTCCTTGCTCCTGCGCGGCTCCCGGCGCTCGCGGCTTGTGGCGGCCCTTGCTCGCCTTGCTCCTGGGCGCGGCCGCGTGGTGGAGGTGGTCGTCGGTGAGTGGTGGAGGTGCTGGAGCTTGGGCAAGGAGGAGAGAAGAGAGAGAGAGAGAGGAGAGAATGGAGGAAGAAGAAACATCTTACATGTGGATCCCACAATAAGTTAACGGTCAAATAAAACAGTCAACAAACGGATTGTTTAGGAGCGGGCCCGACCTGTCATAAACCGGTTTAAAATGTTAGCAACGAAGAATTTGGGTTTTTTGAAACAGCCGACTCCTGAATTGATAGTTATTTGAGAAAAAAAATATCCAGTAATTTTTTGGAACTCTAACCTGTAAAGTAGTAGTTTTATGCTATTTATTCCCCTGTCGACTATCCCCGCGGTATGCGCAGAATAAGAGAACCACATGTGCTACGGCCAGCAATTGTATGTCAACGTCATCATGCACGGCGTGGAAACTGACCAGTTCGCCGTGTCTGAGGTGGTCCACATGTATGTGAGGCAAGGACGGCTTGCAGATGCTGCAAGGGCGTTTGAGGCAGTGGGTCACAAGCCTGACGCGGTGTACTGGGTGACCCAGTGACTTTCTGAATGAGTTGCTTGGCCTTGCTATTTTCCCTTTTATATGAGATCTTTATAGACTAGAATGACATGGTCTTCAGAACGACCAATTAGGATTTACTTCTTAACTTGGTGCGTTTAGTCTGACAAAGATTTTTTATGACAGACACTCTAGGAATGTGTTTTTCTTATGTTAATACCAATATGTATGTGCCTCAATACATGTGGTTTGGCCACATTTCATCCATTTCAGTCTGGACAGTTCTCAGCTTGTTATCCACACTACAGTGCATGCTAAATCGGTCATGACTAGGGTTGTTGTTTGTTGAAGCAGCACACTGAGGCATCGATAATCTGTACTGATTGAGGCCCACTTTTCACTTGCGGTGTCTGACAGTAATACTTGAGACTTGAATCATGATAAACCTCTTTTTTGTGCATGTTGAAGTTTCTGAAATTGCGTGAGGTATGGTTGGGTATAATTAACGACTTGTTATTTCAGCCCCTGGTATGATCAATCAGCTGCTAGATGTCTGTACTCTCTGCTAATATTAATATGGTCTTGAATTCAGAGTGGTAGTTTGTTATGACATGATTGTTGTCATGTCTATTGAGTAGTAAGTGGTCATGAATCTAATGGTGTTGTCTGCTCGTTGTGCACGAGATGGAGCTCAGGGTATGCAAAATACCTGCCATATTTCTTGTCCTCTGCTTTTTTCTTAACGTCCTCTGATTTTGGGCTGATGGGTTCTCTCTGTAACTTGTGCAGCTGAAGGGATGATGCCAGTTGGTGGCATCTAAAGTCCAAAGTGTGCAGGCCATGAACTTTGAGTACTAGTGATGCGACTTGTTCTTCCTTCTCTGCCGCGGCAACATATATAGATATGTGTTACCTGCATTACACTGATCCGAATGAAGGCGGCTCCAAGGATGTTGTATTGCTGTGTCGACGCCTAAGCAGACTGCAGGGTGTTTGACCGGTGAGTCTTAGGTGGCTGGCGAGCAAACCAAGAAGGAGATGGTCTAATGGGGTGGTGCGGGTGTTTGTTTCGATCAGACAGCAATTTGCCACACGCACGCGAACATAATTGATTTGGTTTAGGAGCAGCTTGGTGGTGTTGTACTCAGCTGACATCTTTAATCCGGCCTCGCTCTCGAACTGGTGCGGGCTTGTGCGCTTGCCCTTTCTGGCTTTCTGGCTGCCACTAGCTAGCTCTAGCTTTTGTGCACTTGGCTTTGAAATTTTCGTTTGCTCAAGGGTAGACTTGTTTTGTTCTGCCCAGTTTTAGTCTCATGTATCCAATGAACCAGAAACCTGGCAGGTCCTGATAAATTTGTTGAAAAGCTATCATTGCTTTTGTGTTCTTGGCAACAATCGCTAATCAGGAAAAATCTGAAATTTTTAGGCCGGTTTGACACAACTTCTTTAGCATGCCAGAAAAAACTGGAGATGTAGGCGAAAATTGGATAAATTCCTGAAAAGCTAAAAACACTAGAAAACAGAAATTGGCCTCTGCCACTAAATTAATATGTTAGTCCAATGAATAATATAAATTGCTTCCAAAATTATAAATAAAGATGTGAACATAGCATGAATACTTTTATAAAGTGGTAATGATAATTCTAGTAACAAGTAGCATCACTACATTAAGTTCAACATAATATAAATTGCTTCCAAAATTATAAAATTGGCCTCAACATCCCAAACTTAATCCTTGCTCGTCCTTGAGTAGGTAGATGATAAAAGGAATACATTTTGAAGTATGAATACTAGAATAGAACAAACCTTTGATCACATAGGCAATGATAATTCTAATAACAAGTAGCATCACTACATTAAGTTCAACATATTATAAAGTGGTAATGAAGTATCTCACGAATCTTTCAGGACTATATTGCAGACATAAAGCAACCAATGAAGTAGAGATGATGACTAGGTACCCCAATTTGAAGATAATCATCATACTTATACAATGCTTAACAAATTACTATTAGAAAAATGCATATAAAAGATATAATGCAATCCACATGAACTGTGTCACCCTCAGAAATAGTGGGATCAATAATATCTAAAGTTGACCTTTTCAAACCCACTTTCAAAGATAATTGCATCCATATTATAAAAGATATAAGTTAATTTCATAAAGCATTCTACAAATAACATAAATATAGAGAGACTAATATCCAAACTCAAAAGATATAAGTGAGGCAAATTGAGTTTTCTTTAAATAGCAAAACTCAAAAGATCTAAGTGAAGCGCGAAGAGCATTTTATAAAGCTATATTCAAGAGATATAAGTGAAGTGCATGGAGCATTCTATAAATCAACCAAGAACCATAAAGAAATCATCCCCGACCATCATGTGTTTGTTTATTCAAAAAAAATGACGCTCTAAGAATTTACGCATATCATGTGAATAAATAAAAACATAGGCTCAACCAGACATACCGATAGTTGTTCAAGAAGACGAAGGGGATATCGGGCCATCCCCAAGCTTGGAGCTTGAGACCTCTTCAAATAATTTCTTGGGGAGGCATCCCCAAGCTTGAGCTCTTTCATCTCTCCAACTTTCTCTCATATCGCTATTTCCCCTGAGTCTTAAAAACATCATCCATACAGAACTTCGCAAGATTTATTAGAGACGTTAGTACACATAAAAACATATCGCTTATCCCAAGAAAAGATGCATAATTATTTTCAAAAATTAGCTTCTGTATACCATCATTTTCATAATTTATATCTTATAATATAATTCATGAATACTCAAATATAGGCAGATAACAAAACAATAACAACAATCTTCTAAATAGAATAGTCTAGCAATTAATTCTAACATATACATCCACAATTCTATTTTTTTCACAAATTAGGATGTAATAAATAGATTGTATGATAGTACTGTGTAAACATTTCATAAAATGAGCATGTTCCAAGAAAAGATGATACTTCAAATACTACACAAAAAAATTGTTTCTGCACATCACACATCAAACATTCAATTTAAACATCCTAAAGGCAAACTTTGTGATTTATATTTGGTATAGTGGTTTATACATGGGGATAAATATTTTTATGGTAAACTTACAAGAAAAGATTTATAGTGTTTTCATGAGCATGAACACAAGTGTTGAAGGTCGACCCTCACTTCTTCAATGCATAACATTTCAATCACTTATTTTTGAAAATGTTTTAGGTTCCCCACTTTTTCTGTTTCTGATTTTTTTATTAGAACACAAAACAAAGAAAAAACTCTCTTAAACTTCCGGGTTGTCTCACAGGCAGCGCTTTCTTTAAAGTCATTAAGCTAGGCAAGAAGGTGCAAGTACAATTATTATTTTTGTATTTTATGTTTTCATACCACAACTAAAGATAGAAAACAAAACAAAAAATAAAATCTACTTAGTGATAAAAGCAAACAAGCATATGCGAGAATATTCACCTTACGCCTATTGCTCCCCGGCAACTGGTGCACACCCCCCTCCTTCCCAGGCTCTGCCCATTTAATTTTTTTTTCGTTTCTTCAAACTTCAAAAACTGAAGTAAGTGAGAGTTGATCTCGGAACCTCAAGGTTGAGTAGTAACCCCGATCAATTGGGCACCACACCTTCTGTGCCTACGTACTCTTTGTTCCTTCTTTTGTTGTGCATCGAATTGTAACGCTAAAAAAGGACAATTTTTTCTTTTTTCTTTCGGTTTTGGTTGGCTCATTTTTCTTTGGTTTGTATTTTCTGCTTTCCTTTTTTCCCTCTTTCCTATTTCTTTTTACAATGCATGAACTTTTTTCAAATTTCATGAACTTATTTTCTTCGGTTTTTTGCTAACTTTCTTGTGAAGGTTTTTCAAATCTGTGAACTTCTTTTAAAATCGATGAACTTTTTTCAGATCCATGAACTTTTTTTCAAATTTGCCAACTTTAAAAAAATCGATGAATTGTTTTCAAAATTCATGAACATTTTCAAACGCATAAACTGTTTTGAAGAGGTCAATGGTGAGTCAACTGTCAATGGTTTTTTTATATATACAATTTTTTAGATTCATACTTTCTTTTCCAAAGTCACCAATGAACCAGTCAGTGTCTCACCCGAGCGAAGGTAGCGAAGTTAGCAAGCGAGCAGGGCATACCTGTTTCTGGGCCAGCCCACAACAGCACACTTAAGGCGCTAAAGTGGGGCTCTCAACTAGGTATCCCTTGCATGAACGTGGCTGTCAGAGGGCCCAGCCAAGGTGTGTCGGTGTGTGATGACCCACAAGTATAGGGGATCTATCATAGTCCTTTCGATAAGTAAGAGTGTCGAACCCAACGAGGAGCAGAAGGAAATGATAAGCGGTTTTCAGCAAGATATTCTCTGCAAGTACTGAAATAAGTGGTAACAGATAGTTTTGTGATAAGGTAAATTGTAATGAGCAACAAGTAACAAAAGTAAATAAGGTGCAGCAAGGTGGCCCAATCCTTTTTGTAGCAAAGGACAAGCCGAACAAATTCTTATATAAGGAAAAGAGCTCCCGAGGACACATGGGAATATCGTCAAGCTAGTTTTCATCACGCTCATATGATTCGCGTTCGGTACTTTGATAATTTCATATGTGGGTGGACCGGTGCTTGGGTGCTGTTCTTACTTGAACAAGCATCCCACTTATGATTAACCTCTATTGCAAGCATCCGCAACTACAACAAAAGTATTAAGGTAAACCTAACCATAGCATGAAACATATGGATCTAAATCAGCCCCTTACGAAGCAACGCATAAACTAGGGTTTAAGCTTCTGTCACTCTAGCAACCCATCATCTACTTATTACTTCCCAATGCCTTCCTCTAGGCCCAAATAATGGTGAAGTGTTATGTAGTCGACGTTCACATAACACCACTAGAGGTTAGACAACATACATCTCATCAAAATATCGAACGAATACCAAATTCACATGACTACTAATAGCAAGACTTCTTCCGTGTCCTCGGGAACAAACGTAACTACTCACAAAGCATATTCATGTTCATAATCAGAGGGGTAATAGTATGCATAAAGGATCTGAACATATGATCTTCCACCAAGTAAACCAACTAGCATCAACTACAAGGAGTAATCAACACTACTAGCAACCTACTAGCACCAATCCCGGACTTAGAGACAAGAATTGGATACAAGAGATGAACTAGGGTTTGGAGATGAGATGGTGCTGGTGAAGATGTTGATGGAGATTGCCCTCTCCCGATGAGAGGAGCGTTGGTGATGACGATGGTGATGATTTCCCCCTCCAGGAGGGAAGTGTCCCCGGCAGAACAGCTCTGTCGTAGCCCTAGATTGGTTCCGTCAAGGTTCCGCCTCGTGGCGGCGGAGTCTCGTCCCGAAAGGTTGCTTATGATTTTTTTCTCATCAAAAGACTTCATATAGGAGAAGATGGGCGTCGGACCTGGGCGCGCCCCCACCCTTGTGAGCAGGGTGTGGGCCCCCTGGCCTTCATATTTGGCGACGATTTTTCTTTATTTATTTTAAGATATTCCGTGAGTTTCAGGACTTTTGGAGTTGCGCAGAATAGGTCTCCAATATTTGCTCCTTTTCCAGCCAGAATTCCAGCTGCCAGCATTCCCCTCTTCATGGTAAACCTTGTAAAATAAGAGAGAATAGCCATAAGTATTGTGACATAACGTGAAATAACAGCCCATAATGCAATAAATATTAACATAAAAGCATGACGCAAAATGGACGTATCAACTCCCCCAAGCTTAGACCTCGCTTGTCCTCAAGCGAAAAGCCGATAACAATAAATATGTCCTCATGTTTAGAGGTAGAGGCGTCGATAAAAATAAAATACGGACATGAAGGCATCATGATTGTTTCATAACAGCAACATATATAGATTTGTCATATGATTACTTATGTTCAAGTGATGATCTTTTCACAATGCAAAAGTATGAATCAGAAACCTTATTAGGCGCTAACAAATTATAACCTCAGTCATTGAAGCAATTGCAATTTATCATAACATCGGAAGGAGTCTATGTCAGAGCTTAAAAGCAAGTCCACATACTCAACTATCACTTAGTCCTTCATAATTGCTAACACTCACGCAATACTTGTGGTTATGAAGTTTCAATCAGACATAGAGAAAGATTGGGGCTTATAATGCTGCCTCCAAACTTATTCACCTTTGGGTGATGTCAACAATAATAGTTCATGCTAACGTACATCCAATTGGATATATATATATCAGGATTACCCCACCATGAAGTGCTTGCCAAAGGATAAAATGAAAAAGGGAAAGGTGAAGATTACCTTGACTCTTGCATAAGATAGAGGATAATAATAAAAGATAGGCCCTTCGCAGAGAGAAGCAGAGGTTGCCATGCGCTTTTATGGTTGGGTGCACAAAATCTTAATGCAAAAGAACGTCACTTTATATTGCCCCTTGTATGTGAACCTTTATTATGCAGTCCGTCACTTTTATTGCGTCCACAACAAGTTCGTACAAAGCTTATTTCTTTGCAGTAATAAGTCATGCATATTTAAAGAGCAATTTTTATTGCTTGCACCGATGACAACTTACTTGAAGGATCTTACTCAATCCATAGGTAGATATGGTGGACTCTCATGGCTAAACTGGTTTAAGGGTATTTGGAAGCACAAGTAGTATCTCTACTTGGTGCTGAGAATTTGGCTAGCATGAGGGGGAAAGGCAAGCTCAACATGTTTGAATGATCCATGACAATATACTTTAACTGAGATGCGAGAAAACATAACCCATTACGTTGTCTTCCTTGTCCAACATCAACTCTTTAGCATGTCATACTTAATGAGTGCTCCCAATTATGAAAGATGTCAATGATAGTATATCTATATGTGAAACCTCTCTCTCCTTATTACTTCCTATTAATTGCCACGATGACTAAAGCTATATTTGCCAACTCCTAACAACTTTTTAATCATCATACTCTTTCTATGTGAAGTCATTACTCTCAATAAGATCAATATGAACTCTTTGTTTCTTTTTATTCTTTCTTTTATTCACTCAAGATCATGGCAAAATAATCAAGCCCTTGACTCAACACTAATCTTTATTATATATAGCTCACAGACTAGATTGCATAGAGGGATCATAAAGCAAACTTCAAAACTAGATCATGTCGTGACTTTATTCTACTAAATCAAGATACTACTAATAGGATCGAACTAAGAAAAACGGTAAAGATAGGAGTTGTGATGGTGATATGATACCGGGGCACCTCCCCCAAGCTTGGCAGTTGCCAAGGGGAGTGCCCATACCCATGTGATGAGGTCTCCTTCTTTGTTGTTGGAGGTGGAGGTGTTGTTGATGACGCAAGCTTGTCGTCCCCTTCCATGGCATAGGCTCACCCTCATAGAAGGATGATCGAGTCTCCGGAATTCTCAAATCTGCAACAGAAACAGCTCGAAACGAAAACAGGGGATATTTGTGTGATACGGGGGTCAAAACCTTCGGGAGAATATGTAATGAATATATAAGGTATTATTCATGTAAATAGAATAACCAGTATTCTCTAACTTAAATGAATAACCGTATTGCAATGAACATGATCTAATCATATTCATGCTCAACATACACACCTGATAACATTTATCTAGGTTCAATATTAATCCCGAAGGCAGATGGAGCGTGCGATGGTGATCTCATCAACTTTGGAAACACTTCCAACACACATCGTCACCTCGCCCTTAGCCAGTCTCCGTTTAGTCCGTAGCTTTAGCTTCAAGTCACCAATAATAGCAACTGAACCGGTATCCAATACCCAGGTGCTACGAGGAGTACTAGCGAGGTACACATTAATAACACGTATATACTTTGTTGAAGTTGCCAGCCTTCTTATCTACCATGCATTTGGGGTAATTCCGCTACCAGTGACCGTTCCCCTTACAATAGAAGCACTTAGTCTCGGGTTTGGGTTCAACCTTGGGTTTCTTCACTGGAGTGGCAACTGGCTTGCCATCCATGAAGTTTCTGCCCATCACTGAAGCAGCGGGGATCTCGGCAGGGCTTCACCAAGCTCAGCGAGAGAGAGAGGTGTTACAAGGGGAGAGGGAGATGCCAGGGGCTAGGGTACCGGTTCCCATGTGCCTCCCCACTATATATAGGGGTGGAGGGGCTGGTTTCTTGCCCCCCAAGTCCATTGGGGCGTTGGCAAAGGTGGGGGAAAGAAATCCCATCATTTCCCTTCCCCACCGATTGTTATCCCCCTTTTTTAGGGATCTTGATCTTATCCCTTCGGGATATGATCTTATTCCTTCTAAGGGGGGATCTTGGTGCGCCTTGACCAGGGGTGTGGGGCCTTGCCCCCACTACCCACGTTCATGTGGGTCCCCCCATGCAGGTGGGCCCCACTCCGGAACCTTCTAGAACCTTCTCGGTACAATACCGAAAAATCCCGAACATTTTCCGGTGGCCAAAATAGGACTTCCCATATATAAATCTTTACCTCCGAACCATTCCGGAACTCCTCGTGACGTCCGGGATCTCATCCGGGACTCCGAACAACTTTCGGGTTACCGCATACTAATATCTCTACAACCCTAGCGTCACCGAACCTTAAGTGTGTAGACCCTACGGGTTCGAGAGACACGCAGACATGACCGAGACGACTCTCCGGTCAATAACCAACAGCGGGATCTGGATACCCATGTTGGCACCCACATGTTCCACGATGATCTCATTGGATGAACCACGATGTCGAGCATTCAATCAATCCCGTATTCAACTCCCTTTGTCCAGCGGTATTGTACTTGCCCGAGATTCGATCGTCGGTATCCCGATACCTTGTTCAATCTCGTTACCGGCAAGTCTCTTTACAAGTTCCGTAACACATCATCCCGTGATCAACTCCTTGGTCACATTGTGCACATTATGATGATGTCCTACCGAGTGGGCCCAGAGATACCTCTCCGTTTACACGGAGTGACAAATCCCAGTCTCGATTCGTGCTAACCCAACAGACACTTTCGGAGATACCTGTAGTGTACATTTATAGCCACCCAGTTACGTTGTGATGTTTGGCACACCCAAAGAACTCCTACGGTATCCGGGAGTTGCACAATCTCATGGTCTAAGGAAATGATACTCGACATTAGAAAAGCTTTAGCAAACGAACTACACGATCTTGTGCTAGGCTTAGGATTGGGTCTTGTCCATCACATCATTCTCCTAATGATGTGATCCCGTTATCAACGACATCCAATGTCCATGGTCAGGAAACCGTAACCATCTATTGATCAACGAGCTAGTCAACTAGAGGCTTACTAGGGACATGGTGTTGTCTATGTATCCACACATGTATCTGAGTTTCCTATCAATACAATTCTAGCATGGATAATAAACGATTATCATGAACAATGAAATATAATAATAATAACTAATTTATTATTGCCTCTAGGGCATATTTCCAACATCTAAAACTATCATCACATAGCCCTCTTCCAACAGCATTTCGGGCATCAAGATGAGCTCAAATGGAAATGATGCAATGAGCTGAAATGATGTACTCGTTAAGACGAACATTTTGATATGCTACACGCACGAATCGGAGCCACGGATGCAGAGTTATGGCATGATGAAGTTCGCATAAAAATTATGGAGAGAGAGAGGAGAAAGTCAACCGAGGTGACTAGGGTTTCCCAGATCTGGATCGGCTGTGGCACTGTAGCATCACAAGGTTCGAAGTTTGTCGGGGTTAATGGCCGCAGTGGCCGGACTTGATGCGGGGGACGGCTAGAGTCGATGTCAGCGTGGAGAAGAGGACCGGCCGGAGCTGGGGAAGACTCCGGCGACGGAGGGCGGCGAGGAGTGGTGCTCATCGGCGTCGAGGATGCGGCTGCGAGGCGCGGCGCGCTCCAGCGTGGAGGAGGCGGCGGGGCGAAGCAACTCCGGCGGCGGGCGGCGCCGTGAGGAAGACAGGCGGCGGCGTCGGGCGCGGGGGCGCGGCCCGGTCGATGGGCTTGGAGGGCCCCGCCTGGGCTGGCCCAGGCCGGCGGCGGGTGCGGCAAAGTGGGCACCGCGGGGGACACTTGGCGGTGTCCTATTGGTCGGCGGCGGCGGGCAGACGCGTCCGGTCCAAATCAGACACGTCCGGCGGCGAGGTGGAGCTGATTTTTAGGGTTAGGGTTGTAGGGATCCGGAAATGAAATGGAGGGGTCCATTTATAGAGGTAGAGGGAGCTAGGAAGCTCCAAATGAGGTGCGGTTTGCGGACACGCGATCGTGATCTAACCCTATAGATGATGGAAGGGGTTTAGGTGGGTTTTGGGCCACTTTGGAGGGGTGTTGGGTTGCAACAAACACGAGGCCTTTTCGGTCCCTCGGTTAACCGTTGGAGTATCAAACGAAGTCCAAATGGCACGAAACTTGACAGGCGGTCTACCGGTAGTAAACCTAGGCCGCATGAAAAGTCTCTGTCCAATCCGAAAATTTTTAGCACCCACACACGAAAAGAGGTAGAAAGGGACACCGGGTGACATAGGAGCACCGGAATGCAAAACGGACAATGGGGAAAATGCTCGAATGCATGAGATGAACACGTATGCAAATGCAATGCACATGATGACATGGTATGAGATGCATGAGACGCAAGCAATGACAAGGCAACAATAGCGAATAACTAGAAGACACCTGGCATATCGGGCTCGGGGCGTTACATCCGGAGAGGGGAATCTATCGCTATCATCATCATCAACCATCCTCCATCACCAATTTCATGATGCTCACTGCCGTGCGTGAGTAATTCCATTGTAGGCTTGCTGGACGGTGATGGGTTGGATGGGATCTATCATGTAATCGAGTTAGTTTTGTTAGGGTTTGATCCCTAGTGTCCACTATGTTCAGAGATTGATGTTTCTATGACTTTGCTATGCTTAATGCTTGTCACTAGGGCCCGAGTGCCATGATTTCAGATCTAAACCTATTATGTTTTCATCAATATATGAGTGTTCTTGATCCTATCTTGCAAGTCTATAGTCACCTATTATGTGTTATGATCCGTTAACACCGAAGTGACAATAATCGGGATACTTACTGGTGATGATCGTAGTTTGAGGAGTTCATGTATTCACTATGTGTTAATGCTTTGTTCCAGTTCTCTATTAAAAGGAGGCCTTAATATACCTTAGTTTCCGTAAGGACCCCGCTGCCACGGGAGGGTAGGACAAAAGATGTCATTCAAGTTCTTTTCCATAAGCACGTATGACTATATTTGGAATACATGCCTACATTACATTGACGGACTGGAGCTAGTTCTGAGTCACCCTAGGTTATGACTGTTACATGATGAACCGCATCCGGCATAATTCTCCATCACCGATCCATTTCCTACGAGCTTTCCATATATTTTCTTCGCTTATTTACTTTCCCGTTCCTATTGCTATCATCACTACAAAATACCAAAAACATTACTTTTACCATTGTTACCTTTTGCTACCGTTATCACTACTATCATATTACTTTGCTACTAAACACTTTGCTGCAGATATTAAGTTTCCAGGTGTGGTTGAATTGACAACTCAGTTGCTAATACTTGAGAATATTCTTTGGCTCCCCTTGTGTCGAATCAATAAATTTGGGTTGAATACTCTACCATCGAAAACTGTTGCGATCCCCTATACTTGTGGGTTATCAAGACTATTTTCTGGCGCCGTTGCCGGGGAGCATAGCTCTATTCTTTGAGTCACTTGGGATTTATATCTGCTTATCATTATGAAGAACTTGAAATATCCAAGAACCAAGATTTATCCCTCAACTACGGGGGGAGGTAAGGAACTGCCATCTAGCTCTGCACTTGATTCACCTTCTGTTTTGAGTAAGCTTGCGACACCTACACCTACTCTGCTATTCGTTCTGATATGTCGCATGTTATTGATGATGCCACTTCTGCTATGCATGATACTTATGATGAAACTACTTCTATGCTTGATACTACTGTGCCACTTGGTAAATTTCTTGATGAACAACTTGCTAGAGCTAGAGAAATTCAAAATATTGAATCTGATGATACTGATGAAAGTGATGATGAAGAAACACTTGTTATTCCTAAGGGTTATGTTTTTGATCAAGAAGCTTCTTTAGCTATTTTAGCTTGCAAAAATAGAAATGAACTCAAAAGGTTATTAGCTAAATGGAGTAAGCAATCTCTAAATGCTAGAATGAAACCTGACCCTGCTTTTGCAACTTCACATATCTTTGTTACTGATAAGGATTATGAATTCTCTGTTGATCCTAATATAATTACTTTGGTTGAATCTGATCCTTTTCATGGTTATGAATCTAAAACTATTGTGGCGCATCTTACTAAATGAAATGATATAGCTACCCTGTTTACTAAAGATGAGAGAACTCGCTACTTTTATATCCTTCAAATATTTCCGGTCTCATTAAAGGGTGATGCTAATACATGGTTTAATTCTCTTGATCCTGGTTGTGTGCATAGTCCCCAGGATATGATTTATTACTTCTCTGCTAAATATTTCCCTACTCATAAGAAACAAGTTGCTTTAAGGGATATATATATAATTTTGTGCAAATTGAAGAAGAGAGTCTCCCACAAGCTTGGGGGAGGCTTCTCCAATTACTTAATGCTTTGCCTGATCATCCTATTAAGAAAAATGAAATACTTGATATCTTTTATAATGGACTAACCGATGCTTCCAGAGATTACCTGGATAGTTGTGTTGGTTCTGTCTTCAGGGAAAGAACACCGGATGAAGCTGAAATTATATTGAATAATATGTTGACAAATGAAAATAATTGGACACCTCCGGAGCCAATTCCTGAGCCTATTCCTAAACCAACTCCGAAGAAGAGGGGTATTCTATTTCTCAGTCCTGAAGATATGCAAGAGGCAAAGAAATCTATGAAAGAGAAAGGTATTAAAGCTTAAGATGTTAAGAATTTACCTCCTATTGAAGAAATACATGGTCTTAATTTACCGCCTGTTGAAGAAACATATAATCTTAATCCATTACCTATTGAAGAAACTCATGGTCTTGATAACCCGACACAGGTAGTAAAGGTAAATTCTCTCTACAGATATGATAAAGATGAAATCCCATTTACTAAATTTGCTAGCCTGTGCTTAGATGAGTTTGATAAATTTATGGCTAAGGAAAAGATTTTAATGCTTATTTTGGTATACAATTGAAATACAATTCAAATATGCTTGAACACTTGGGTGATTATATGGCTAATGTTAAAAGTGAACTTAAACTTATTAGTAAACATGCTTCTATGGTTACCACTCAAGTAGAACAAGTACTTAAAGCTCAAAATGATTTGCTCAATGAATTGAATAGTAAAGATAATGATAATGCTGTTAGAGTGGCTACTAGAACTGGTAGAATGACTCAGGAACCTTTGTATCTTGAAGTCCACCCAAAGAGAATTGAGCAAGATTCTCAGAGAAATAATATAGATGTACCTAGTTCTTCTAAAAAGAAGAAAAAGAAAAATGATAGGACTGTGCATGCTTCTAGTGAACCTATTACTGAAACACCTGAGAATCCAAATGATATTTCTATTTCTGATGCTGAAACTCAATCTGGTAATGAACCTGAAACTAGTGATAATGTTAATGATAATGTTCCTAATGATGCTCAACCTAGTAATGATAATGACATAGAAATTGAACCTGTTGTTGAACTTGATAAGCCACAATCAAAGAATCAACGCTATGATAAAACAGAATTTGTTGCTAGGAAACATGGTAAAGAAAGAGAGCCTTGGGTTCAGAAACCCATGCCTTTTCCTCCCAAAACATCCAAGAAAAAGGAAGATGAGGATTTTGAGCGCTTTGCTAAAATGATTAGACCTATCTTTTTGCGTATGCGATTGACTGATATGCTCAAAACCAATCCTTATGCTAAGTACATGAAAGATATTATTACAAATAAAAGAAAGATACCGGAAGCTGAAATTTCCACCATGCTTGCTAATTACACTTTTAAGGGTGGAATACCAAAGAAACTTGGAGATCCCGGTGTACCAACTATACCATGCTCCATTAAAAGAAATTATGTTAAAACTGCTTTATGTGATCTTGGAGTCGGTGTTAGTGTTATGCCTCTCTCTTTATATCCTAGACTTGATTTGAATAAGTTGACACCTACTGAAATATCTTTGCAAATGGCTGATAAATCAACTGCTATACCTGTCGGTATTTGTGAGGATGTGCCTGTTGTAGTTGCAAACGTTACTATTTTAACGGACTTTGTTATTCTTGATATTCCCGAGGACGATAGTATGTCTATTATTCTTGGAAGACCCTTTTTGAATACTGCAGGGGCTGTTATTGATTGCACTAAAGGCAATGTCACATTTCATGTTAATGGTAATGAGCATACGGTACACTTTCCGAGGAAACAACCTCAAGTTCATAGTATCAACTCTATTGGAAAAATTCCATCGATTATATTTGGAGGTTTTGAATTTCCTCTCCGTACTGTCAAGAAGAAATATGATATTCTTATTATTGGGGATGTGCATATCCCCGTTGAGGTAACATAGTGTTATTCGAAATTTCTCCAGTTCCATGTTATTCGGAATGAGTTCGTTAACAAGACTTGATCAACCTTGTTAGTGGATTCCTTTTGATGATCATGAGATGGATGAAACTAGAAGGCACAACCTTCTGTACCCCACTTTTACTTTCTGATATTTATATTAAATAAAATAAAAATAAATATTTTCCTGTCTGTTATCTGATTATCCGTGCAATATAAAAATACCTCGAAAATAAAAGTTCTTCAAATGCCCTGAAATTTAAATATGTTTTTTCTAGAATATTTGAGAATATTTGGCACAAAGAACACGGCAGGGGGCCAACCACCTGCCCACGAGGGTGGAGGGCGCGCCCTACCCCCCTGGGTGCGCCCCCCTACCTCGTGGGCCCACAGTGGCCCTCCTCCACTTATCCTTTCACCCATACACTCCTTCTTCCTCCCCCAAACACGAATATCCAGCTCAAACCCGAGTCCAAGCTCGTTTTGCTACCATTTTCGATCTCCTTGCTCAAAGCACCTCTCACAAAACTGCTTGGGGAGATTCTTCCTTGGTATGTGACTCATCCATTGGTCCAATTAGTTTTTGTTCTAGTGCTTTATTCATTGCAATTTTTTGCTGCTTAGGTGACCCTGTTCTTGAGCTTGCATGTCAAATTTATATGGTCAAAAGTAGTTTTGATGCATGATATAGGCTCTTGGCACTTGTAGGAGTAGTTGCTATCAATATTATTGAGTTTGGTTTACTTTTATTTTGAAGTTACTAAAAAAATTCAAAATTTTTCAGAGGAATAAATATGCTTAGGAAAATGTTCCAAGGTGGTTCTTCAAGGAAGCAAGGACCCAGGCTTGCAATGCGTGATGCTGATGACGAGCCACCAAGAGACGCTCCAGTGTGTCCTTGTGAATGGCCTTCTGAGAACTTTATGGATCGAGCGGGAATTAAGGAAGAATTCAACGCATATTTGCGTAACGCTGATCTTGTGAGCTTCGGGGAAGAGAAATGCAGCCAGTATCACAACCTCACCAGTACCTTTGCGAGGAGGTTTGAATTTTCAACTTCATGTAATTCTCCAACTCTCCTGTTTGATCTTTATGATAATTCTTACAATATGGACTTAGAGGATTTTACCACTGCTTGTAAACTTCCACAATGGGGGAGTATAAGGGATCCTCGCAAATCTGAATTTAGAGATTTTCTTGCTAGTATAACTGTGGGAGAATCTAGAGATATAACACAAGCTACCATAGGGAGCATTCACTTTCCAGCTATACATTATTTTGCTCTCTTCATAGGTAGATGCACTAATAGTAAAGATGAGGCATGTCACATGTGTGTCCCTGACCTCAGTATTCTTCGGAGTGATGTGTTAGGAGACAAATCTTATAATTTGGGAGCCACTGTTGCACGTAGGTTGCATCTTAATAGATTTAATGGAGATTTCTTTGGTGGAATTTATGCAACCCGCATAGCTAATTTTCTTGGTGTACCATACACGAAGATGATATTGAATTACCTCCTGCTTATCTAGATTTTAATGCTATGGTTCACCACCAGTTTGTCGAGAGGAACGAATCACCTCTCCAGTATCGACTAATCTTTGACAGACGCCGTGTTGTCTGTATTACTCTCCCTGCTCTTGCCTTCTTTGATTATCAGGCAAGAGGAAGATATACTATTACCAGAGAGGAGGCAGATGAGTACGAGAGGAGAGCGGAGGCCGCTCATCGCCACGCTGCAGCTCAGCAGGCGATAGCCGCTGCATCACAGTACGACCCCAGCTACTATTATGGATATCCGCCAGGCCAGCCGTGGCCATAGACCAACTTAGGCCAAAAGCCTAAGCTTGGGGGAGTGCGTATTTCCCACCGACATTACATTTATATTCACACACTCATTGCTAGATGTCGGTGCTCATACTTTTTCATTGTATCATCCATGCTAGTTTATTTCCCTTTTTATGCTTTCTTCTTGTGTGTTTAATAAACCTTAAGAAAAACCAAAAAAAATTAGTTGTAGGTTTTAATCAGTTTAATTTCCATGCTTGTAGTAGTAACTAAAAAGAAGAAAACCCAAAAATATTTCCTGTTCTTCTTTTGCTTATTGGGAGCTTTCCCGTGTAAATAGTTTTATTCTTTTCTTTTCTTTGGGGGTCGATAGGAGAAGACCATGATGAAATTGTTGAAGTGGCTCTTATTTGCATTATTGTTGATCTGAGAAAAGAGCTCGTATTGCCTTCTCTTCTCCTGTTTATTGAATGCCTGCAGATTCCAGCTTAGTCCAATGCACGTGCACTATTATTATTATTCACATCGTTCGGTCATGCAAGTGAAAGGCAATTATGATGATATATGATGGACTGGCTGAGATGAGAAAAGCTGGTATGAACTCGACCTCTTTTGTTTTTGTAAATATGATTAGTTCATCGTTCCTGATTCAGCCTATTATGAATAAACATGTTTGCAATGACAACTAGAGATCATAGTTTCTTGTGCCATGCTTGATTAGATATGAGTTATAATGGTTTACCTTGCGTGCCAACATGCTATTGAGATGGTTATGATGTCGTATGATAGGGTGGTATCCTCCTCTGAATGATTTAAGTGACTTGACTTGGCGCATGTTCACGCATGTAGTTGAAACAAAATCAACATAGCCTTCACGATATTTATGTTAATGGTGGATTATATCCTACTCATGCTTGCATTCGGTGTTGATTAATTTTAATGCATGTTCATGACTGTTGTCGCTCTCTAGCTGGTCGCTTCCCAGTCTTTTGCTAGCCTTCACCTGTACTAAGCGGGAATATTGCTTATGCATCCAATCCCTTAAACCCCAAAGTTATTCCATATGAGTCCACCATACCTACCTATATACGGTATCTACCTGCCGTTCCAAGTAAATTTGTATGTGCCAAATTCTAAACCTTCAAATAAATATCATGTTTTGTATGCTCTAATAGCTCATATATCAACTAGGGTTGTCTGTATCTTCCATGTTAGGCGGGTTATTCTCAAGAGGAGTGGACTCCGCTCCTCACTCACGAGATAAATGGCTGGTCACCGGGATGCCCAGTCCCATGCTTTATGCAAACTAAATCAAAATAATTGCAAACAAAACTCCCCCTAGGACTCTTGTTAGTTGGAGGCACTCGTTGTTTGGAGCAAGCCATGGATTGATGCTTGTTGGTGGAAGGGGGAGTATAAAGTTTACCATTCTGTTTGGGAACCGCCTATAATGTGTGTAGCATGGAAGATATCACCATCTCTTGGTTGTTATGTTGACAATGAAAGTATACCGCTCAAAATATTATTCACCTCTGTTTCAAAACCGAGCTCTGGCACCTCTACAAATCCCTGCTTCCCTCTGCGAAGGGCCTATC
This sequence comes from Triticum urartu, assembly GCF_003073215.2. NCBI lineage: Eukaryota > Viridiplantae > Streptophyta > Magnoliopsida > Poales > Poaceae > Triticum > Triticum urartu. Next base: position 29,187 of record NW_024114175.1, read on the forward strand.
TATTTACTTTTATGCTGAGTCATCATCCTCTAATTAAAAAGCACCAGTTGGAGAGCACCGCTGTCATTTACATTCATTATTGTTAGTTTACATTGAGTATGACTTGACTGGATCTCTTTTACCATGAATTACAATGTCTAGTTAGTCCTTGGTCTTTAAAGGTGCTCTGCATTTATGTTTTGCGGTCTCAGAAAGGGCTAGCGAGATACCACCTTGTATATTATATTATGATTGTTTTGATAAAGTGTTGTCATCCGAGATTTTTTATTATGGCTCCCTAGTTGATTATGCTATTGATATGAGTAAACTTGAGACCTATGCGTTATTGCAAATGTGGTTAGTTATAATCTTTGCTGAAAACTTGAATGCTGGCTCTACATATTTACAACAACAACAGCAAACAGAGTTTGTAAAAGTTTTTTTATCACTTTCAGTTTGTCAACTAAATTGCTTGAGGACAAGCAAATTTTTAAGCTTGGGGGAGTTGATACGTCTCCGTCGTATCTACTTTTACAAACACTTTTGCTCTTGTTTTGGACTCTAACTTGCATGATTTGAATGGAACTAACCCGGACTGACGTTGTTTTCAGTAGAATTACCATGGTGTTATTTATGTGCAGAAACAAACATTCTCGGAATGACCTGAAACTTCACGGAGCAACTTTTCAGAAAATATGAAAAATACCTACAAAAGATGAAGGCCAGGGGGCCGACCACCTGTCCATGGGGGTGGGGGCGTGCCTGCCCCCCTAGGGCGCGCCCCCTACCTCGTGGCCCCCCTGTTGCCTCTCCGACTCCGACTCCAACTCCATATATTGTGTTTCGAGGAGAAAAAAATCAGAGAGAAGAAATCATCGTGTTTTACGATACGGAGCCGCTGCCAAGCCCTAAAACCTCTTGGGAGGGATGATCTGGAGTCCGTTCGGGGCTCCGGAGAGGGGAATCTGTCGCCATCGTCATCATCAATCATCCTCCATCACCAATTTCATGATGCTCATCGCCGTGCGTGAGTAATTCCATCGTAGGCTTGCTGGACGATGATGGGTTGGATGGGATCTATCATGTAATCGAGTTACACTACAAGAAATATGTCAACTTGTGACCTTGACTATTGGTCACTAAAAGGTCATTGTTTTTCATTTGTGACCTTTTTGTGACCAAAAACAGAAGGTCAAAAGCTGACGGTCGTAAACTGAAATTAACGACCTTCTCTGTGGGAAGGTCGTGGACGTTTACGACCAAAATATGCCTACTGTTTTGTTTTGGTCACTAGCAGCCTCCCCAGGCCACGTAGTCATCCGACGTGGCAATCTGATGTGGCACAAGAATCAGCCCGGTCCAATTTGGTGTTTATATGGGCCGAGCCCATTAATTCAGCCCATTTATATTTTTTTCCTGTGAATTTTTTGTCAGCTTCATGGTCATTGCAGCCTTTTTATTTTTGGCCCATGGCCTTTTTGTCTCAACAGTTTCATTTTTTCTTTTTTTCTAAATTGGGTTCACTAGTCAGGTGGGTCCCCATTGTCAGGTTCTAGTGCTGGGTCCTAGCCATCAGGGCAATATTCTTCATTGTTTTATTTCACGCAAATAAATACCCGGTATTTAAATTGGCACACAGAAAACACACGAAATACTTCAAATATTATCAACCATCAAAGTGCTACATCATATAACACACATACAAATGTGATTAGCATCAAGTTTACAATCAGATAACAAGCTTCGCAATAGGAGAAATTTACATCAAGGTTACAGTTAGATGAAATCATATGCACGACTCACTAGGCGACCATAGTCGACTAGGCCACCTTCGCTACACTAGAACAGCAATAGAACTATCATCATGCCTTCGGGCGTCGCCCTGTTACATGAATCAGAAGAGAAGAATTAAAACACTAGAGCCAATATATTATGAACAGACATATTATATAAATATATTATGAGGTTCAAAAAAAATTTATTGTAAACGCATAGTTCTGGTCAACAACACTAACAATTTCATATCAGATTCTGGAACTACCACTAGGAATTCAGTAAATTGACAGTTTGAGATCCAGTTCAAAATGTTTTAGATCAGTTTCAGACCAGATTCTGGAACTACCACTAGGAATTCAGTAAACTGTATGGAGGTTCAAAATGTTTTATACTATAATAAAGAGTTTTATTGATTAATTGTATTTCTGGTTCAACAAACAGTTTAAGATCCAGTTCTACATAGGGTACTGGAATTACCCCTAAGAATACTAACCACGTATGGAGGTTTAAAATGTTGTACTGTAAAAGAGTACTATTGATTAATGATGTTTGCTGCATACCCTGAGAGTCTCTAGTTCCTGGTTCAACAAGAGCTGGCGCTGAAGGGCCTGGTTCTCCTCGGCCATCTTGATCCTCCTCGTCCATATCTTGGACTGGACCCGGGACAGAGTCTGCATGCAGCGAAGCGTACTGGTGGCCTGGCGCTTGACGGAGTGGCCTTGGACCAGAGACTTGAGTCTGACCAGGCCTTTCGATGCCCGCAGCGCCCTTCTCGCCTGGATAGATAGATATTTATACATGGGGCAAATAGATATCAGTAATTCTCTCATCACTCTCACTCGCCAGATATTCATGCATGGGGGAATGGATAGCAGCAACTCAGACGGTACACTCATAGTATCAGTAAAAAAAATGCTTGCTAGTATGTGTCAAGAGAAACCCTGAACCTGAAAGCTCAGGCTGCTGCTTATTTTGTTACTGTGTGGTAAGTACTACTAAGATCAAAATGCATTCAAGGGAGCAAAAAGCCATCCCCATTTGAAGCATGTACAGTCTACAGAGATACTAACAGGTGAACAGACAGCCCCTAGAAATTGGCTAACTACTTCTACTGTATAATATGCAGTCTACAGAGATACTAACTACTTCTACTGTATAACCACAGTCTGCAGTCACTAAATAAATCAAAGGTGTATGATGGAAATACAGCAAAATAGTCCAGATAACTTGTCGATTAAGAGATTAATGAAACCAGTCACTCTAAGCATACTAGAGCTTCAAACCAGTTCATTTAGTTGAACTAAAGAGGGTCACAGAATACCCTAAAGGGTGCCCATTTGCACTCCTACACTCGAACACACACACACACAATGGATACTTTTGAGATTCACATGCACATTCAGTAAATTCAGTGAAATTCAGAAAACATGGAGTACAGAAGAGAGGTTCAGACTTCAGACACAGGCTGTAGGCGCTGGTGACAGAGATGATCCAGGTTGTAGGACTTGGAGATGAGCTGCAGCAGTGGAGAAAACTTGTAGCCGCCGCCACTGCTGCCAGGTAAGCAGGCACGACCCACTGGACAGCCCAGCCGCGGTGTCACAGTAGCAGTAGCAGGTGTTCAATTAGTCAAGCAGCAAGCCACTAGGCCTGGGCGTTCGGTAGAAACCAAAATTTCGGTTTCTTCTTTTCGGTTTTTTTGTGAATTCGGTTTGCAGAAGTGAAAACCGAATTTGGTACTAAAATTTAGCTAACCGAAATTTTGGTTAACCGATTTTTTTGGTTCGGTTTTCGGTTTAAATTGAATTGTGTACTATGTACAGAAAATGCACTTTCAGGACATATTGACAGCAACATCAACATGCATGGTTGAAAGAAAAAATTTGACAGCATAACAAGACAAAAATGTAAAATGCGTATAACATATTCTCATCTTTTCAAATATCACATAATATCAAATACAAGGATTTCAGAACAATGACAGATGCATAACCAATCATCAAATGTAAAACTTCCAAAGTCCACACTGAAAAGTGATAAGCCCTAGTGATAAGTGACAAACTGACAAGTAAAAGTAATAGAGCCAAGTTCATGTTCCAGATTTCCAGCCCAACACATAACCAAATTGGCAAATTCCAAGTTGCAGGACACATAACCAAAGTCCAAGTTGAACAAAACACAACCAAGTCTAAAGTTTACTTATTATTACACTTCAAACACAAGCACATAGGAAGGAGATTGAAGTGCATTTCAAGCGTGGCCACAAATAAGAATCCCAATTTGCCATCATGAACAGGAACATCTTGACATGTCCAGAGAATCTTGCCCATCCCAGCTTCTAGCCAAGCGTTGCGAATCTGTAATGTTGTGTGCATGACGCAGAATTCGGTTAGAATAGATAGTACATGACGCAGAATTCAGATAAAATAACTATATATATACATGTAAAATAGAATAGCAGATGGCACATTACAAGGTTTGACATGATTCGATTAAAAGAACTACATATATGTAAAACATAATATGTTGGACTATATGTACCTAAAGAGTAAAGAGTAATCTGAAGATCTTTTCTTCATAAGAGTTTCCCATAGATTTTTGAAACAAAGTACATGAGGTTCATGAAATAACATTTGTATTACAACAACATTTACATGAGGTTCATTGCAGCAAGTGAGCAACATATTCATTTACATGGCTGTGTTGTGCATCTTTTGAATCATACATCAGAAAATAAATAAAAGAATGCTAAAAACATGAACAAGAGCAGGACAATTTCTTGCAACTCACTCACCCATGTTTAAGTAGAGGATGGAGGTGGGCAAGATGGCACAACCCCAGATGGCTTGCAAACAGACTTGCTACTGCTTGCTTTTGACTTGGATGAATTTGTACTACCAAGCTCTTCAATTAGTTCTGAAAAAGAATGAAATGAACATGTAATAAGCATAGGAAGTTAGAAATATAGAAAATTACATAGAAAACAATCACAATATGTTACCCTTTTCCAATCTTAACAATTCCTCCTCATCTTCTTCAATGTTGATAGTAATAGAACCCCTTAGCCAATCTTGGGCACAAACAAGAGCTTGGACCATGAATGGTGTAAGAGAGGTTCTAAATTCATTTAGAATGCGACCACTTGTGCTAAATGCCGACTCAGACGCAACCGTTGATACCGGAACAGCCAACACATCACGGGCCATTCTAGCCAATGTTGGGAATCTAGAAGCATTGTCCTTCCACCATTTTAGAATGTTAAAATCATCCCTATTTACTTCATTCTCTTCATGTAGGTATTTCTCAAATTCCGATTTGCTCATGCTAGCTTCACCATCAGCACCAACTCTCCACTTTTTATTTATCCGAGACAGCAATTTCCTTCCTTCCCTTTTTTGAGTTGGTTCAGATTGTGGAGCACCCACATGCTTGCTTACATCACTTGGTGCATACTTAGCTTTGTACTCTTCAAACAAAGCATGCATAAATGTTTTCACTGCCTCCCAAGCTTTGCCTCCATTTAATTCACCATACAATTCTTCAATTGCTAGTTTTGTGAAATTTGATAGCTTGAATCTTGGATCAAGAACAGTTGCAGCAAATACAAACATGTTCACATTCTCCTCTTCCTTTTTCTTTCCTTTCCCCTTCCCCTTTTCATTCTCCACCTCCTCATGCCAACGTCCCCAATACTTATCATACTTATCTTGCATTTTCTTGGCCATTGTTTTGCGCAAAATATCATCACTATCAGCCCACTCTTCCAACACAACATTGATTTCAGCAATATCCATAACAAATTGGTTCATGGTCACATGAAGTGTGGCGGAAACACTAAGAGTAAGGTGATAAAACTGTCCAAGAAATTCAGCCATTTTCGTAGCATTCTCCCAATCACTATCAACAGGAATACCAGGACCTTTCTCACTAGTTAAATCCAATGTATAGAGTGGATCTTCTTCCTCATACCTCGCAAATACTTTCTCAAAGTTGATTGCGGTTGCTAACATTAGGTATGTGGAATTCCATCTAGTGCATACATCCAAACTCAAGAATGCCTCGCTGTCCACCTTTTCTAACTGAGCAAGTTCTTTAAATCTTGTAATTCTAGATGGCCCATGTCTTATATATCTAACCACAGCTCGCACACGCTTAATTGATTCATCCAATTCTTTTAGACCATCAGTAACAATCAGATTTATAATATGTGCAGCACATCTCATATGAAAATATTTACCTTCAGCTATGCTATTTCCAGTTTTGATCATTTTCTTCCTTATGTAACCCACACCACCATCATTCGCGCTAGCATTATCAATAGTTATTGTCATAACGTTTTTTATTCCCCACTCCATCAAGCATTTCTCTATGGCTTTACCTATATCATCTCCCTTATGACCTTTCACTAGGAAAAAACTAATGATTTTCTTGTGCAAATTCCATTCAGGATCAATAAAATGTGTCGTGACTGTCATATAGCAATCTTGTGTTTGAGAAGTCCAACCATCAGTAGTGAGACACACTCTTTGACATGATTGTTTGAAAAAAAGTTTCAGCTTCGCTCTCTCTTCAAAATAAACCTTCACAACATCCCTAGTGCATGTTCTTCTAGAAGGCATATTGAAACGTGGACATGCAATTGACATCACTTCTCTAAAACCAGCTTTTTCAGTAAATGCAAATGGAAGCTCATCTACTATAATCATCTTAGCAATATCTTTCCTTAGTGCTTCGGGATCAAATTTATGCACTGAAGGACTTTCCCCTTGGATAACTTGCAAAGTACCTTGATTCTTATTCTTATCATTATGAGGATTATACTTGCAAGTATTAAAATGACTCTTTAAGGCAGATGTACCATTAACCTCTGAAACGGCCTTGATATCACGGTTGCAATGCTTGCACTTTCCAAACTTGAGCATACCATCAACTAGTACCTCAGAAAAGTGATCCCACATCGGTGATCTTTTCTTCATCTGCCTTCTTGTAGGTCGTTGCTCCATCTCCTTTTCCTTTTCATACTCATCAATCTTTCTTTGTTCTTCCTCATAAACTCGCATCTCCTCTTCGGTCATGTCATCACCAAGTCCACCAGGTTCAACCATCTACAAAATAGTAGCATAATTAGAATTCATGTCATCATTCTTCTATACTAATTAATTCAGAGAAGAATTAAATAACATGTTCCTTATCAGCAGCTTCCAGCAAGTAATAACAGATTAGGAATTAAAAGAAGCCGGCAGAATCATATGACAACATAAAAGTAAACTGACCATATTAATAATTCACAGACTACTAATGGTTACGGCATGGGATTGGGACAGTATTCAACCAAGCGAAAATGTGGCAGCAGACATTATCTCTTTGGATTAAACTCCGAGTGATATACACTATACATTCATTTTCCATTCTGCTTCTGCAATACATTAAAAGCTGAATCCACTCCACTACAGTTCAAATGTTATTTTCACGACAAGATAATAGAAGCATTCACAAGTTGTATTTGTGAACAGTTAAGTCATCCAAGTAGGATTTCCTAGTGATATACACAGAGATGTCAACACTCGACAGTGGAGCAGCACAAAAGATGGCATCCATAGACAGAATGAGAAAAAACTAAACAACAAGAGCATCCAGATTCCAGATCCACCTTTACCATCTACTCACAAAGAACAAAAAAACTGGATACAAAGGATGGGGGATTGAGCTTATTACGTTGACTGAATGCTCAGTTTCTACTGTGGAAGACGTGATGACGAACTGGAGGCCGAGATGCGCGACGGCGGGTCCTCGTCTGAGTTGTCTCCGTGCTCCTTTCCTTCCTTCGTGTAGATGCGGTGGAGTTCGCTGCGTCGGGGATGGATGAGTGGGGAGAACCAGAGAAGATGCGGTGGCCGGTGGCACCGGCGGCGGCGTCCCTGCCGCTCAGATGAGTAGCGGCGGCTGTGTCCCTGGCTCCCTGCTACTCAGATTAGAAGCGGCGGCGGCTGAGTAGTGCAAGGGGCGGGCGTGGGGGAGGGGAAGAGGATGGGATTAGGAGCGTTAGGCTGTGGGGGGTCGTGGCTCGTGGGTCGTGGACTTGTGGCGTCGTGCCTGGGTGGGTGGGGCGGTGGGCTGTACTGGGCCGAGGGTGGGGTGTGGAGTGGGCTGTTATTCGGTTAACCGGGAAATATACCGAACTGACCGAATTTGGTTCGGTTAGTGGCCCAGCTAACCGAACTTTTCTGTTAACAGCAAAAAAACCGAAAATTCGGTTTATTCGGTCTCGGTTTCGGTTCAGTTTTCAGTTGGTCGGTTTTTTTGCCCAGCCCTACAAGCCACATGATTTGTGCTCTTTTAAAACTTTCTGCTCCGCCTACCTGAACACACATCACCATTTATGATAACATAAGCAAAGCATGATAGAAAGTAACCAACCAATTGAAAAGAACATATACATTGATTTTCTTCAAATTCAAAACTATTCCTTCTAAGCTTGGTAGCTCTTCCTAATCAAAATTCTTGATGACATCTCAATGCACAACAAGGTTGCAGTTAATAACTCCTTATTTATCATGTATTGTCCAAAGTTACATGATGAAATACATAAATGAGCAGGACTGTAATTTGTAATCCTTGGTTCATTTAGCCAAACTTCAATCCAGTATACTTTGTCCATTGATAGCTAAGGCATTTTTTAAGAATCCTAACTAACCCTCAATCATCCATTGTACGATGGCATGAAACAGAGCATGGATAGCAGAGGAGGGAGAGGAGCAGCAGTAGCTCACTGTGGTGGTTTGTGTGACTGATGTTGAACAGGACCGCCTCCCCTCCATGGCTTGCAACCACCACGCACCTTTCCTGGCTGGTATGATGAAGTGAAGCCCTTCTACTCTGCTGTAGGGATGAAAACTTCCCCTGCACAAGGACAGGAGAAATATGAATCAACTACACATACCTAGATGAACAGAATCAACATCACTTGCATCTCAAAACTATGTTACTACCTTAGAAACATCAAATAACCCATTTGGCCGAGTGGGAGAAGGGGTTACCTTGAGGAAGTCGGCCATGGTGTGACTGGGAGGGCCGGGCCTCCCGGCGAGGCCATGGGGAGGTCAGAGGACGGCGACCGCGGCGAAAGGTGAGCGGGTTGGCGACATAGTATAAGCCCGCGATGCAGCCGCGGAGGCAGACGAGGCCGCGCGACGAGGCGCGGATCCAGCTCGACAACGCGCGGATCCGGAAGGCCCGCTGTGGCCGTGGAGGCTTGACGAGGCGCGGATCCAGCTCGACGAGGCGCGGATCCAGCTCGACGACAACGCGGATCTAGCGCCATGGGAGAGAGGGAGAGGTACGGCTTGATCTTGTCGGTGGTCGGAGAGCGACGCGGAGATCGCGGAGGCGAGGGAGGAGGCGGCGGTGGCGACGAGGTGGTCGCGGAGCGGGTGGTCGGCGGGGAAGGTGAGGAGCGAGGTGATGAGGAGCGGCTTGAGGTCGGATCTGGCACCATAGGTGGCGGCGATGGTCCGACAGGAGGGGTTAGGGTTTGGGCTGCGGGTCGTGGGGGGAGGAGTGGTGTGTGGGGGAGAGGGGGAGGAGTGGTGTGCGGTGGGTGAGTGGTGTGTGGGGAGAGGGGGAGAGGAGGGAGGCATTCGGCCACTAACATGTGGGCCCACGAGGAATTAGGCCCACATGTCCGTGCCCTCAACGACATGTGGTGTACGTGAGGGAAGCTGCTTTCGGGTGGGTGTGGGCGGGGGAGAGGGTGAGGGGTGTGGGCCGTTGGATCTGGCAGTATCCGACGGTCTCTAATGCTTGATCCGCGTGACATGCCTATAGACCAATCAAAACGAAGTGCAGGCTTTGATGACGTTATGACCATCTAAAATGGTCATAATTGATTAACAATAGGCGCTACCAACGCAGCACCACGGCGGCCAACGAAGCTCCATTGCAGCGTGAGCTCTAACGCAGCACCACGACGCCCGGTGGTAAGTTTTCTTCTCTTTTTATGACAATGTTTGTTAAGTTTCCAAATAATTAGTAGTGTTATTCCTCGAATAACGAAAAATCAATTTTCCATTTTTCGAGTGCCTGAAATGAGGTTTTTTATGAAGGAACTACCAAATAATTGTTGTAAAAATGGACCAAATCAATTTTATAAAACACTAGGCCATGTTTAATGCACAATTGACACAATGGTTGGGTGTCAAAGGCTTTGATCCATCTCTGGTGAAAAAAACAAATTTCCACCGATTCAGCAGGAAGCGGGTCAAATTTGAACTGTAGCTACCTCGTAGTTTGCTCTTTATTTTTTCCAAAAATCATTTCTAGGTACATAAGTATCTATTTAATCAGAGAAACACCAAAAAAATTCCAAGATTCAACCACTAGCTAGGAACGGTCATTCCCGCCATTTTGACCGCATTTTGAAACGGGCATAAAAAATTCAAAAAAAATCAAAAAATTGGGAAACCTTCGCATTGTGTCATTATATGTGGCCAAGTTCCCAGGAAAAATAACAAACTTGTAATACGGCAATTATTTTAAAAAAGTGTTCTCAGAAACGAGCTATCACGTGTGGAGATCAATGGCTTTCAATCCAAATGATCAATCTTATGGCCACATTCATGGCATAGTTTGTTCAAATGATCTCATATTGTGGAAAAGGGTGCATATTGGAATTCCAAACAATGTTGCCTAAGGAAGTATTCATTTTCTTTGGACGAAAAAACCATTTTCCAATTTTCGAGTGCCCAAAAGTAGGTTTTTTGTGAAGGACCTCCCAAATAATTGTTGCAAAATTGGACCAAATCAATTTTCTAAAATACTAGGACATATTTAATGCACAATTGACAAAATGGTTGGGTGTCAAAAGTTTTGATCCACCTCTGGTGAAAAAGACAAATTCCCGCTGATTCAGCAGGAAGCGGGTCAAATTTGAACTGTAGCTACCTCATAGTTCGCTATTTATTTTTTTCAAAAATCATTTCTAGGTACATAAGTACCTATTTCATCAGAGAAACACCAAAAAAATTCCAAGATTCAACCACTAGCTAGGAACGGTCATTCCCGCCGTTTTGACCGCATTTTGAAACGGGCATAAAAAATTCAAAAAAATATCAAAAAATTGGGAAACCTTCGCATTGTGTCATTATATGTGGCCAAGTTCCCAGGAAAAAAAACAAACTTGTAATACGGCAATTTTTTAAAAAAAGTGTTCTCAAAAACGAGCTATCACGTGTGGAGATCGATGGCTTTCAAGCCAAATGATCAATCTTATGGCCACATCCATGACATAGTTTGTTCAAATGATCTCATATTGTGCACAAGGGTGCATATTGGAATGACAAACAATGTTTCCTAAGGAAGTTTTCATTTTCTTTGGACGAAAAAACCATTTTCCATTTTTCGACTGCCCAAAAGGAGGTTTTTTTGTGAAGGACCTCCCAAATAATTGTTGCAAAATTGGACCAAATCATTTTTATAAAATACTAGGCCATATTTAATGCACAATTGACCAAATGGTTGGGTGTAAAAAGTTTTGATCCACCTGTCGTGAAAAAGACAAATTTCTGCCGATTCAGGTGGAAGCGGGTCAAATTTGAACTGCAGCTGCCTTGTAGTTTGCTCTTTATTTTTTATAAAAATAATTTCTAGGTACATAAGTATCTATTTAATCAGAGAAACACCAAAAAAATTCCAAGATTCAACCACTAGCTAGGAACGGTCATTCCCGCCGTTTTGACCGCATTTTGAAATGGGCATAAAAAATTCAAAAAAAATCAAAAAATTGGGAAACCTTCGCATTGTGTCATTATATGTGGCCAAGTTCTTAGGAAAAATAACAAACTTGTAATACGGCAATTTTTTTAAAAAAGTGTTCTAAAAAACGAGCTATCACGTGTGGGATCGATGGCTTTCAAGCCAAATGATCAATCTTATGGCCACATCCATGGCATAGTTTGTTCAAATGATCTCATATTGTGCACAAGGGTGCATATTGGAATGACAAACAATATTGCCTAAGGAATTTTTCATTTTCTTTGGACGAAAAAATCATTTTCCATTTTTCTAGTGCCCAAATGGAGGTTTTTTTGTGAAGGACCTCCCAAATAATTGTTGCAAAATTGGACCAAATAGTTTTTATAAAATACTAGGACATATTTAATGCACAATTGACCAAATGTTGGGTGTAAAAAGTTTTGATCCACCTCTCGTGAAAAAGACAAATTTCCGCCGATTCAGTTGGAAGTGGGTCAAATTTGAACTGTAGCTGCCTTGTAGTTTGCTCTTTATTTTTTTAAAAATCATTTATAGGTACATAAGTATCTATTTAATCATAAATACATGGTTTGGTGGCGATACGTCGAGGTTTGGACGGTGGCCGAGGGCTCCAACTCTAGAGCGCGTAAACTAGCATGCCTGCCGCGTGGTCACCGCGTGACCGTGGCGTTGCCATGTGTTATGGGTGGCCTAGGCATGTCTAGTGGGTTGGGAACTCCCCAGGTAGATGCTAGGAAGAAAATCACAACATAAGATTCTCACGAGGAGACCGATCGATACTCAAACATGAATAAGCAGCCAAGTGTTTGATTAGCGGTACGGGAAGTGCACATGGCCAATGGGCATGAGTTTTGGCTGAGGATGATCATCTACTAAGGAGAATGTCTTCACAAATTTTTAGCTCAAAAGGAGGATCCTAGGTGGTACTTGCTTTGCAAAGTACCACGTTGGACAAAAATATGAATGTTGAAGATGGGCTCAAACTAATGAATGGACTGAGCTGAAATTTGGTGGAGGATGGTTATTTGGGCATAGGAAAGCATTGTAGAAAATTGATACCATTTGGACATGCCAAAGTAGTACTTCCTTCACAATTCTCTTCTATGGACAGAAACTTGGGAAAACTAGTGAGAGAGATTAGATGAATGAAATGAGCTACAAATTGGTGTAGGTAAGTTACATAGGTATGGTCATGCGCTGGTAAATTTTCAGATCATTTGGGTAAGCCTAGCTAGTACTTACTTCACAAAGCTTCTCTCGAGGTAGAAACTTTGAAAATTTCCTGAGAAAGATTTACTAGGAAAATTGAGCTGAATATTATCATGTGGCAATGATTTGGGTATGGAAGAGTGCCCGAAAAGTTTGAGGGTAATAGGAGGGGTCTATATAACTCTTGCTTTGCAACATGCCAATTTGGCCATAAAATATAAATTGAACCTGGGCTCACATAGATGATTTGACTGAGCTGCAATTTGGAGGAGGGTGATAATTTGGGCATATGAAGGAACTGTATAAATTTCATGTCATTTCGATATATAAAAAAGGTACTTCCTTCACAATGCTTCTAGGTGGACAAAAACTTTGGAAATTTGCCGAGGAAGATTTGCTAGGCAAGTGGAGCTGAATTTTGTCATGCGGTAATGATTTGGATAGGAAAGAGTGCCCAAAAATTCTGAGGGCAATCAAGAATATATAAATAGCACTTCCTTCATAAAGTGTTGTTGTGAACAGAATAGGAAAATGAATATTGTTGAATTAGTTTTGAACTAGGCAAGGAAGGATTTTTACATATTTGATGAAGATATGACCCAAAGAATTTATGAGATTTTTTTGGGAATTTTGGGAATGACAGAAATATAGGTTGCTTCACAACCTAGGGCAAAAACTGCCACATGGACATGACACGTAGGCAAAACTGATGAGGTGGCGCCTAGTCATAGCAACCCACCACAATTTACAAGGTTATGACCATATATATTGGTCATGATCAGCTAAAATAAGGCAGTAGACCAGTGCTATCTGCTTTATGACCATTTCGTGTAAGGAAATTACGACCTTTCTGACCAAAATGGTCGTTATAGTTTAGGTTTAGGAGCCCCCCGAACAGCTTTTGACCAATTGGTCTGAAATGGTCATAGATCTATGACCAATTCTTCCAGGGTCACTGACAGAAGGTCACTAGTTGACATATTTCTTGTAGTGTTAGTTTTGTTAGGGTTTGATCCCTAGTGTCCACTATGTTCTGAGATTGATGTTGCTATGACTTTGCTATGCTTAATGCTTGTCACTAGGGCCCGAGTGCCATGATTTCAGATCTGAATCTATTATGTTTTCATCAACATATGAGTGTTCTTGATCCTATCTTGCAAGTCTATAGTCACCTATTATGTGTTATGATCCGTTAACCCCGAAGTGACAATAATCGGGATACTTACCGGTGATGACTGTAGTTTGAGGAGTTCATGTATTCACTATGTGTTAATGCTTTGTTCCGGTTCTCTATTAAAAGGAGGCCTTAATATCCCTTAGTTTCCGTAAGGACCCCGCTGCCACGGGAGGGTAGGACAAAAGATGTCATGCAAGTTCTTTTCCATAAGCATGTATGACTATATTTGGAATACATGCCTACATTACATTGACGAACTGGAGCTAGTTCTGTGTCACCCTAGGTTATGACTGTTACATGATGAACCGCATTCGGCATAATTCTCCATCACCGATCCATTGCCTACGAGCTTTCCATATATTGTTCTTCGCTTATTTAATTTCCCGTTGCTATTGCTATCATCACTACAAAATACCAAAAACATTACTTTTACCACAGTTACCTTTTGCTACCGTTATCACTACTATCATATTACTTTGCTACTAAACACTTTGCTGCAGATATTAAGTTTCCAGGTGTGGTTGAATTGACAACTCATCTGCTAATACTTGAGAATATTCTTTGGCTCCCCTTGTGTCGAATCAGTAAATTTGGGTTGAATACTCTACCCTCGAAAACTGTTGCGATCCCCTATACTTGTGGGTTATCAGAGATCATCATCGGGCACATCGTCTGGTTCCTCTTGATCTTCAGCTTCCCCCATTGCAGCATCACTGTATTCAGGGGGCACATAGTTGTCATCGTCCTCTTCTTCTTCGCTGTCTTCCATCATAACCCCTATTTCTCCGTGCATCGTCCAAACATTATAGTGTAGCATGAAACCTTTATAAAGCAGGTGGGTGTGAAGGATTTTCTTGTCAGAGTAAGACCTCGTATTCCCACAATCAGGGCATGGACAACACATAAAACCATTCTACTTGTTTGCCTCAGCCACTTCGAGAAATTTACGCACGCCCTTAATGTACTCGGAGGTGTGTTTGTCACCGTACATCCATTGCCGGTTCATCTGAGTGCATTATATATAATTATGTGTGTCAAAAGTAAGAAAATTAGACAAGTATCTATCTAAAGTAAGATTTTTTTCTTTCAGAAAGAAGATAAGAACAAGAGGCTCACCACGGTGGTGCCGGCGACGAGATCGGCGTGGGCGATCGACGGCGGTGAAGACGAGGATAGGGCGTGACAGACCGCTAAACCTAGACAAATCTCAAAAAAAATGGAGCTCCGAGGTCGAGCTTCGAGAGGAGAAAGCTTAACTAATGTGGCTCAGGCATTTCATCGAACACCTCACATGCATAAGAGGTGAGCTAGAGCAGCCAAATGCCCTTCCTCGCCGGCCAGCAAAAAACAGAGCACTGTGGAGTGCTCTGCTCGCCAGCGATTGGATATATATAGGAAGCTCATTTGTCCCGTTTCATGGTTGGAACCGAGACTAAAGCCCAACCTTCTGTCCCGGTTCGAGCCAAGAACCGGGACCTATGTTTGTGGGCCAGGAGTGAGGCCCATTGGTCCTAGTTCGTGCCTGGAACCGGGACAAATGGGTCCATACGAACCGGGACCAATGCCCACGAGGCCCCGGCCGGCCCCCTGGGCTCACGAACCGGGACCAATGCATCCATTGGCCCCGGCTCATGGAAGAACCGGGACTAATGGGCTGGCCAGGCCCGAACGAAAGCCCCTTTTTCTACTAGTGCATACGGATTCTGCCCTATTTGTCATCAATGGGTGGAGGACATCTGACATCTACTATTCATGTGCACAAATGCGTGAGTCATGTGGACCCGCCTTGGGATAGATCAGGTTCTGTTATATTCGAACACATCTTAGCTCTTTCATAGGAACACCTAGCTATACATCCAACTTTGAATTTCAAACAAGAGATAGCAGCTGGAGGTTGGTACTTGTGGTGGATCCGCGGACAAATTATGCACAACGAAGCGGTTTTGGCAGCATGGAGATGGTCAGTTTTGGTCTTGTCAATTGCAAGCAATCATCAGAATTCATCACTCCGTTCACCAAGTATACCTGAAGCCAGGTGGTGTAAGGCAAACCTGAGTATCACTAAACCAAATGTTGATGCAATATTTTTCACAGACGAAAGAGTCAGAGCTACGGCGGCTATACTCAAGGATGATAGAGCTAATTTTCTGGTGGCTCGGTGTAAATTCATTCCATTTGCAGCAGACTTGATCACCGTAGAAGCGATAGCTATGAGGACTGGATCTTGCTAATTCCCTACGTGCAAGGAAAGAGGAAGGAAAGGAATTGAGGGACAATAATAAAAGGAAGGAAAGGAAATGAGACAAAATACGGAGTAGTTGTAAGGAATATGGACATAAATCAGTCAAAGAAATATGAAACGAAAACTCTAATTAACACAAAATAATATGGAGCACAGACTGAGACGAGAACAAGGAGTGCAGACTGAGATGATAAGACGAGGAGACTGATTGAGGCATAAGACGTGTAAAAATGTCTCCCGTTGCAATGTATGGGCATTTGTGCTAGTATTACTAATTCTTCTAACTAACTGATCTCAGGACTAGTACGATGCGCATAATAAATCCTGGAAATAAATATTGTAGTACTCCCTTTGTTCAAAAAATACTTGTCATCAAAATGGATAAAAGGAGATATATCTAGATATATTTTAGTTCTAGATACATTTCTTTTTATCCATTTTAATGACAAGTATTTTCGGACGGAGGGAGTAGTACATGACGCATACCGGCAGCCATACAATACACACTAGATAGGCAAGCGAGGGCGACGAGAACGCATGCACACGGCCCGGTACCTGGGAGCAACGGTACAGCACGCACACGGCCCGGTAGCTGGGAGCGACGGCAGCCAACCGCGCGGCCGGAGATCAGATGCTCGCCCGGACTAAGAGGCAGGCACATAAAGCCGTGTGATTCTATCAAGAAACAATCGATCCAATTGATCCAGTTGAAGCTAGCCAAGGCATTCACTTGTAGGTACGTGTGCCACTATTAGAAATTTTGTCAAGCGCGTACAAGAATCAATCAAGCTATCTGTGTGCTTGTTTGTGGCTGGCTTTGTATTTAGGGGCAAAACGGTCTTTTCACCTCAGACTTAACACCATTTATATTTAAAATGGACAAAAATGTCATATAAGGAACAAAATTTACTTTAGATGTCAAATAGGATAGAAAATTTTATTTTGGGTCAAATAGGAAAGCAAATTTTAAGGAAGTGCCAAATAAGGAATTTTCTCTAATTATAGCACCATGCGTCAGTATAATAACCTACAAATCATACAACTGAAAAGTCAAAATTAATCTGACTTCATAAAGCACAAATAAAGATCTCGTTGGGTAACACTAAATCAGATTACATTTTTATTAACCCGGTTAGGTTTTCCATGAATTGTACACCACATACTTTTGGACCAAATTCTATAAAAATGGAAAAACAGCCACATTCTGCGTTGCTTTAAATATACATGGGCTCGATAATAATCATGTAATTGCACTGAGCTACCAAACTCGTAAGAAAATTAAGAGCATCTTGCTATCAAAATAAAAAGGGAGATGCACAAAACATAGGATTGTTCTAGCATACAACATCAAAAGAAGCATCATTCTATCATTAATTAAAAACCAGGAAGCAAAATCCTAGTACATGGAACACTTACCAGGGAGCAGCCGCTTCGGATTTGTCGCTCTGACCTCTCATCAAACAGCCGACAATAAAATAGGAGAAGGTCTACACAAACAGACAAAACGCAGTGATATGCCGCAAAAATACAACCTATCTTGCGAACAATCAACCAATCACAAAAAATAAGAAAAGGAGCTCACCTCATGGTCACAACTGAGCAGCTACTGTTCGGAGAGCAGCTCCATCTTGCTCATCATCAGCAGTTGGCCAACTCCAATGGCCTAGAACAACCAGCACTATCCACAAGAACCCTACAAAATCAACAAGTTCAGGGACATGGGGAAAATCTTAGCATAACAACCAAAGAATCAGAGAAATCACCGCACCTCTGAAACTCTGCCTACTAAATGAACTGCTAAAGGAGCATGAAACTAGGGCTCATAGGAATGCACTACATAGACTAATCCTACAAGAAATCTAATAACAAACCCATACAGATGGTGCGTGCATCAAAACAACCAGACATGCCACGAATAGTCAAGAGAGGTGCATACTATGTGAAAAAATCAAGAGAGTAACCACCCAAAATCGGATAAGCACACCGTAGATGAGTACAGGTCAGTTGCACGTCGCCCAAACACATAAATGGCAAAATAGCCATGCGACTTTCTAGACCCCATACAAAAGTAATGACCAAGAACTGCAAAACTTACTACAGTAAGAAGTGGCATCCAAATCTATCAAAACAAAAGGATGATCAAAAGTAGCAGCCACTGGCGTATCCAGTATATAATATCAGTTTTATTAGCGCAATGACTCACGTGTTCTTAGGGTCACTGCTGTAATAATGCACCATTCGTCATCTTCCATTTGCAGAGCCATCATTTTCTGGCTGTATCGTCCCCTCAGGCAAAGCCATCAATTTCTGGCTCATAGATAGTAGTTTTT
The DNA here is from genome assembly GCF_003073215.2 of Triticum urartu. NCBI lineage: Eukaryota > Viridiplantae > Streptophyta > Magnoliopsida > Poales > Poaceae > Triticum > Triticum urartu. The sequence continues at coordinate 47,671 of NW_024114175.1, forward strand.
CCGCCACTCCCGAATTGGTTGCCCCATAGAAAGTTGTGATGAAGTAGTTGCTGCTATGGTTTATTATTGTTGGACTGTGAAGAAAGAAAAATAGATTGTACTAAACAAAAGCAAAAAAACAAGCAGAAAGGAAAAAACACATGATGAAGTACAAAAAAGGAATTAAACAAAAAAAGGTTGGTCGTATTTTACCTATTATCTGACCCATTCTCCTTAGCATTACACCACATGTGAAGTAAGACGACATTGTGCACATCGTTTAATTCCTTTGATCACATGAATGACTCTTTGCTCTCATAGTCTACAAATTGAGATTTTCTTTCATGGCCCCACTGGACATGAGTGGTTGTTGTCTTGCTTGAAAAAGATATGTCAATGGGTTTTACTGGGCATCCTGCCGTCTTCATGAGTGTATGGAGCGCATCGCCAATTTTGCTTGTAGACCCCTCTTTCACGGCAACTCTGCCCATTTGCAATGAGAGTGACTTCATGTCAGCTCTGTCACAAGCAACTTTCAAATCTTCACTCTCCCAGTCTGTGTTCGAATCTTCAGAATTGTTGACTTTCTCCTTGAGGTTTGCTGGAACTTGCTCGATGGTTTTGTCATCTATCCCCAGGCTGAATGATATTGGCTCTCTGGCATCCATTTGGGGCCTTGTCCTTGATTTAGCTCCGGATTCATGGATTTCGGCTTCAATCGTGGCACCACTAGTGGTTGGCTTGCTGCTTGTGTTTTTGTAACCGGAGATGCATGATGTGTTTTTTGTCTTGGCAGAGGGAATGTATGTTTTGTTGCCTTTGTCAAAGTGGAGTAGGCAACTTATTAGGGTTGCGTTGCCTCTGATGTTAGACTGGGAGAGAAATATTTGTGTGTAGCCTTGCCAGCTGTCACCCTTTTCTTTGCGAGGTGTCCCCATTTTATCATTCCCTTGTGGCAACTCTTGCTTATTTTGTTGTGGTGTTAGTGGGGGCTCTTATTTTGTGTCATAGTTGGTCACCCCTAGACGCAACACATGCTGTGCTTGTGCCCCCCCCCCCTATCAGCTTGCTTTTTGCTTGACTTGTTTGGGGCAAATCCTACAATTTCCTTGAACATTGCACTCCTATGCTTCCTGGAGCATACATCCTCAAGTAGCTCCCGTGTGGCACGTCTCCTTGCTGGATTTTGGTCAACAACGAGAATATGTTGTGACTTCTTTTGATAATATTCAAATGTTTAGATTAACAACTTTCTTCACATGCATTGTATATTTTTGTATACTTTTTTATATACATGAATAACATTTTCTCTAAAGATATTTTAACATTTTTTAAATGCTTGGTCAAGATTTTTTTTTTCAATGTTGTATGTATAGTGTTTATATATTTTTTCGAATATTTAGAGAAACCGAGGCTGTGGCCTTCCGCGGGCCTATGCCGGCCCGAGTTACTCTCGCGTTGAGCGAGGCTTCCCTACGTCTCGCTACAGGCGAGACATAGGGGCAGCCCTTCGCTGCTGTTCTCGAGCCCAGCTCCCTTGCACGCTAAGAATGAAGCCCAGGCCAGCCCATACCAGACCACTGTCATTTGATACTGTAAGAGACACTGACGCGTGGGCTCCACTTGAGCAAGCCGTCGCGACTGGACATGGCGCGCTGCTCCCCGGCGAAGCCGCTTTGCACCACCGCCGCGGCCCCGCGCCCCTCTCGCCGCCGCGGTCTGCTCATCAGCGCCTCTGCTTCCCCGGCCACGACATCAACAAGAACGCACCGGCTGTTGGCCCTACCGAAGCCGCCTAAACCACCGCCGCCGCCGCCTCTCCTCCCGCGCCCAAGGCTCCCCATCTCCAACGACGCCCCCACCAACGGCAAGCCAGACGACCGCCGTGAACCATCGACGGGCGCGGCGTCCTCTGGCTCTGGGTCGTCCTCGGGCGCCGGAGACGTGCTCCGCCTCATGGGCTTGCTCCGCGTCGCGCCCGACGAGGACGTCTACGTCTCCCTCCTCAGGGACTCCGTCGATGCCGCCGAGGTAGCCGCCGTGCACGCCCACGTCGCCGCCACACGCGCCGCGTCTGGCCTCCCCCTGCCGCTGGCCAACCGGCTGCTACTCGCCTACGCGACCTGTGGCGACATGGCGGCCGCCCGCAAGGTGTTCGACGAAATTCCCGTCAAGGACGGCATCACGTGGGCGACCATGGTGTCGGCCTACTCCGATGGGTGTTTCCACGACGAAGCGATAAGGCTTTTCACCCGCATGTGCCAAGAAGAACAGGGGCTCGCTGGTGATCTGCTCGGCCATGCCATTGTGGCAGTGCTGCGGTCATGTGCTCGGCTGGGCAGACTAAGGGGCTTTGGTCAGCAGGTACACGCCCTCGTCATCAAGACAAAGAGAGTCTGCGGTGATACCGGTAGTTCGCTGCTGCAGCTGTACATCGCAAGTAATCAGCATGACAGTGCGCGGCAAGTGCTTCAGGCGATGAGGTGTTGTTCCCAGGAGCCAGTGCCCGAGGCAGCCTGGACTAGCTTCATGACAGCTTGCCACCGAGACGGACTGCTGGACGAGGCCATCTATGTCTTCAGGGACATGGTGTCCTCTGGAGTCCCTAGGAGCAGCTTCTCCCTGTCTACTATCCTTGCAGTATGTGCAGAATCAGAGAACTGCAGGTGCTATGGACAGCAAGTGCATGGCGATGCCATCAAGCACGGCGTGGAAACAGACCAGTTCGTCATGTCTGGGTTGGTCCACATGTATGCGAAGCAAGGACGGCTTGCAGATGCCACGAGGGCATTTGAGGCAGTGGGTGGCAAGCCTGACGCTGTGTGCTGGAATGCCATGGCCATGGGGTATGCACGCGGTGGGCGGTACAGAGAGGCCACCAGAATGATGTACCAGATGAAAGCTGCTGGA
>NW_024114176.1:0-31094 GCF_003073215.2 Triticum urartu
AGGTTCGGTGACGCTAGGGTTGTAGAGATATGAATATGCAGTAACCCGAAAGTTGTTCGGAGTCCCGGATGAGATCCCGGACGTCATGAGGAGTTCCGGAATGGTCCGGAGGTAAAGAATTATATATAGGAAGTGAGGTTTCGGCCATCGGGAAAGATTCGGGGGTCACCGGTATTGTACCGGGACCACCGGATGGGTCCCGGGGGTCCACCGGGTGGGGCCACCCATCCCGGAGGGCCCCATGGGCTGAAGTGGGGAGGGGAACCAGCCCATAGTGGGCTGGTGCGCCCCTCAAGGCCCACCACTTGCGCCTAGGGTTGAAACCCTAGGGTGGGGGGGCTCCCCACTTGCCTTGGGGGGCACTCTACCCCCCTTGGCCGCCCCCCTAGGAGATTGCATCTCCTAGGGCCGGCGCCCCCCCTTAGGCCCCCTATATATAGTGGGGGGAGGAAGGGCTTCACACCCACGCCTTTGGTGCCTCCCTCTTCCTCTCCAACACCTCCTCCTCCTCCATAGAGCTTGGCGAAGCCCTGCCGGAGTACTGCTGCTCCACCATCACCACGCCGTCGTGCTGCTGCTGGAGCTATCTTCCTCAACCTCTCCTTCCCCCTTGCTGGATCAAGAAGGAGGAGACGTCATGCTGACCGCAGGTATGTTGAACGCGGAGGTGCCGTCCGTTCGGTGCTAGGATCTCCGATGATTTGGATCACGTCGAGTACGACTTCCTCATCCCCGTTCTTTGAACGCTTCCACGCGTGATCTACAAAGGTATGTAGATGCAATCCGATCACTCGTTGCTAGATGAACTTGTAGATGGATCTTGGTGAAACCGTAGGAAATTTTTTGTTTTCTGCAACGTTCCCCAACAGTGGCATCATGAGCTAGGTCTATGCGTAGTTCTTTTTGCACGAGTAGAACACAATTTGTTGTGGGCGTAGATGTTGTCAACTTTCTTGCCGCTACTAGTCTTATTTTGCTTCAACGGTATTGTGGGATGAAGCGGCCCGGACCAACCTTACACGTACGCTTACGTGAGACCGGTTCCACCGACTGACATGCACTAGTTGCATAAGGTGGCTGGCGGGTGTCTGTCTCTCCCACTTTAGTTGGAGCGGATTCGACGAAAAGGATCCTTATGAAGGGTAAATAGAAGTTGACAAATCACGTTGTGGCTTTCACGTAGGTAAGAAAACGTTCTTGCTAGAACCCTATTGCAGCCACGTAAAAACTTGCAACAACAATTAGAGGACGTCTAGCTTGTTTTTGCAGCAAGTGTTTTGTGATGTGTGATGGCCAAAGTTGTGATGAATGATGAATGATATATATGTGATGTATGAGATGTTCATGCTATTGTAATAGCACTAGTAGTAAAAAACGGGCCATTAGCACCGGTTCTTAAGGCCCTTTAGTGCCGGTTTCGGAACCGGCACTAACATTTCGGCACTAAAGCCCCCCCCCTTTAGTACCGGTTCAGCACGAACCGGTGCTAAAGGGCAACCACGTGGCACGAGCCAGCTCCGGGGGCCGGGAGCCCTTTAGTACCGGTTGGTAACACCAACCGGTACTAAATGTTTGGGGGATTTTTGGTTTTATGATTTCTTTTTCATTTAATTTTGTGTTTTCCATTTTAATTCTTTTTCGTTTGCTGGTATTTTACGGTACTACACATTGTACACGTTATGCATATATATATAAATAGAATTTCTAGTAGAACCAATCATATATATATATATATATCATCAATGTCTCACAAACCACCATATTAATTTACACATACACACATGTATAGCTATATACAATTTCTCCTACATATGCATGTTGCCTTCGGAGCCAGTGGCATTAGCCTAATTGGTGCCTTCGGAGCACGATGACAATTGGAAGTGGTTCATGGGGGCGGTAGCGGGTAATAGTATTCTCCCTTCGGATTTATGACCTGGTCGAGCAAAAATCCCGCTATTTCCTCTTGAAGTGCTTCTACGCACTCCATTTCTAGGAGCTTGTCCCGCACCTCTTTGAACTGTTAAGAAGGAGATCAATATGCATGTGTATTAGTTGTGTGACTAGATATCGATAATGGTGTAAAAATTGTGAATAGTGTTCTGACAAGCGTACCCATTCCTGTCTTTGAGATCTGCTCCTTTCGGACGCCATCATGCGAATGTTCTCGCAAACGCAGTATGCACACAGATTAGTCCCATGCGCCTGCTTCAAGGCCTTTATTACGAGAATGGAATTTAATTTGATCAGATAATAATTAATCAAGCATGATAATTAAAGAGATGGCAGCTATAGCTAGCTAGCTAGTACTACTTAATTACTTACCTTGGATCGAAACCATTTCAGCTGTGGTTTCCATTCGCCTTCCGTGACGCTGATGAACCTTGCCCAAGCCCTGCCCGCCGACAAAGAAAATGAATAAAGGGGTTATTAAATAGTTCATATCATGAAATGACAAACTAAATAGGCCGAGATATATAGTTAATAATGATTGAAATTACCTGTTGACTATCCCATACAAGATGTTGTAGTCACTATTTGCTTTGAGTAGCGAGTCCAGTATTTCAATTGTTCCGGCGTCAACTTTAATGATACACAAGATCCAGTGAAATCTGCATGCACACACGTTTGCATGTCTTAATTAAGCGGGCATATGTAAGCAAAAACATGTAGCTAGCTAGTAGGCAAAAACAGAGAATTTGTAGCACAAGAAAGTGTGACTCACTCGAAGTTGTAAGGAAGTAGTATATCTTCATTGTATTTGAGGCCCTTCAAGAACTCTAGCATGCTGTCCTCTACCTGCTTTTCATAATACTTGCTCATTTTCCATGTGTATTGATTAACGGTGTTTGGGTCAATGAACCCAATGCCATAGCGTCCACCTTTTCTCATTTCATACATCTTCATCCTGCATAATACCACAGAAAAGAATATAGTGAGGATAATTACAGGTAATGATTGATCAAAAGGATCACTACAGCTAGCTTGAGACTTAAATTAATTACAGAAAGAAATCACTTACAGACAATAGCAACTGATGATAGATTTGTCGAGTGCGTCTTGATTGTATAACTGAAACAGTTCAGTATACTCAATGGCCACAGCTTTCTCATGGTAGTAATGATCCTTCTTGACATACACCATGAGGGACTCTCGATCGGATCTCTTGGTAATGTCCATGTACCATTGATGCAATTCATACATTCTTGTTGGGAGCTTCTTGACATCTTCTGGCTTGACCAAAGGTTGGCCCCGGACATATTTCCGTTTTATTTCCTCCTTTGTAATCACAGGCATGTCCTCGATCTCGAGGAGTTGTCCAACAGTGATCTTGAGTTCTTCAGCCTGCATTATATGCTCCTGGGTTATTACCACATCGCCCACCTCGGGAACGTAAACTGTTTGGCCACAATAATATTGGGCGTGCGTACTGTCACGTGTTGTTGGCACAACAAGCGGGGGGGTCGATTGCGCCGCCTGTTCTCCCAGCTGGGCAACGGTTTTCCCGCATTTTTCGACAGCTGCTTGTTGTTTGCTCGAGCTCAAGCTCGCCTCCTTTTGTAGACGTTGTCGATGTAACTTCCTGATGTGGCGCTCATAGTCTGTGTCAACAGGCTTAGGAGCTGGTGGTTGAGCCATACGAATGAAGTGGTCAACTACTTCCACAGGCACTTTCTCCCTTGGCGGCGGTGGCGGTTTCGGTCCAAAATGGGCGTCGACTTCTGCCCGCACTATGGCATTGGTTTGCTCCTCGGTCCTGTCGTAAGCCCTCACAGGAAGAGGAGTAGTGAGGTTTGGACCATATTTATATCGCTTGCCTCCGCCTGTACTTCCTGTACTATGACCTCGACTGGTACCGCTACGCACCATAGCTGCGGGGTGTCTCTTCTGCGATTGCTGAGGCGGCGGAGACGGCTGACGGGGCTGAGTTGGACAAGGAGGAGTGGCCTGAAGCTGTGCCGGACTTGGAGGAGGAGTGGCTTGACACTTTGCCGGACTTGGAGGAGGAGGAGTGGCCTCACGCGTTGGTGGACTTGGAGGAGCGGGAGTCTGCTGACTCGGTGGCGGACTTCGACGAGGAGTCGGGTGACGCGGTGTCGGTGGCCTTCGAAAAATGATGCAATCCTTTCTCCATAGGATGATACGATGTTTGGCATCTCCGAGTGTGTGCTCCTCATCACCTCCGGGAATGTCAAGCTCTAGCCCCGAATATTGGTCCACCACCTCATCAACCAAGACACGAGCATAGCCCACTGGAATCGGGTTGCAATGGAAGGTTGCCTCGGGGGAATTTGAAAAAGCAACGGCGTCTGCCACCTTCATGGATATGTTCTTCATTTTGAAGTGTAGCTCGCAGTTAGTGTTCTCCGTGTTGTCATCCACGGGGTATCTATCCAGCACTACTGCGTCGCCCGGGGCGGAACCCACGCTGCTTCTCGGCATGGATGGGGCGGTGGTATCCAATTCTGGATCATCTGCTAGCTGCTGTAGCTGCTGAGACCCCCTTTGCTGGCTAAGTGAGTCGATCTGCTCCTGCTGCCACTGGAATTTAGCTGCCAATTCCGCTTGACTTGCTTCTAGGCCTTGAAGGCGTTCATAGTCGAGCTTCCTTTGCTCCTCCTCCATCTTCCTCTTCTTCTCCTCCGCAATCTTCTTTCTCGCACGGGTTCTGTAGTCGGCGTTCCAGTCCGAAAACCCCTCATACCACGGAATAGCGCCCTTGCCTTGTGTTCTTCCTGGGTGTTCAGGATTTCCCAGGGCACGCGTAAGCTCATCGTTCTCTCTGTTGGGCTGGAACACCCCCGATCGAGCCTCTTCTATTGCAACAAGTAGCGCATCGTCGGCTCCGTTTAGACATGCCTTCGTCGAAACATTGCCTGTCTTCGGGTCCAACTCCCCCCATGCACATAGAACCAAGTCCTGCACCTGGGGGGCCAGCTCTTACTAACCGGAGTGACACCTGCATCCTCCATCTCTTTCTCAGACTTATCCCACTTAGGCATTGCCACCGCGTAGCCACCTGGCCCCAGCTTATGGAACTTATCCATTTTTTCGACATTGGCCTTGTTTATTCTCGACCGTTCCTTAGCTAATTCTGAATCCTTGAATTTCATGAAATCGTCCCAATGAGCACTTTGATTCTCTAGTATCCCCTCGAATACTGGAGTCTTCCTTCCTCCCTTGACGTACTTCTCCCACGTCATTCTCTTGTGGTTCTTGAATGCAACCGCCATCTTCCTAAAAGCAGCGTCCTTGACTTTCCGCACGTCTGCTTTTGTGAAATTATCTGGTAAGGTGAAATGTTCCATGAGAGTATCCCAAAGCATATTTTTTGCTTCTCATCGACAAAAGTAACATCTGGACGTGGATTTGCTGGCTTTCTCCATTCTTGAAGGGAGATCGGGAGTTGGTCCTTCACAATAACTCCGCACTGACGAACGAACTTGTCCGCAATCTTCTTAGGCGCTAATGGTTCGCCATTAGGTCTGATTGCCTCGATATTGTACTTTACGCCCTCCTTCAACTTTTTGTTCGGGCCTCGTTTCGTCCTTTTGCCTGAAGATTTGCTCGATCCGGATGGCTGAAAGAAGAAAGATCGATTCGTTAATATATCTTCAACTCATTTAAAACATGCGATGATCACCAGATTCCTGCTTATATAAATATATATACCTCGCCGGTGTTTGTTGTTTCAGGATCAGCATGTTCTTCGTCGTAGTTCATGACTTCATCTTCTCGGTCGTCGCGATCGAATATCATATCACCCTCTCTGGTGTTGTTTAGAAATTCGGAGCCGTCAAAATCTTCTTCATTCTGATCATCATCTGGCCCGCGTATGATATCGAGCATGGTCTGTTCTCTATCTCTGTCGGTATTGTCCGCCATAGCTTTTATTTAACTATGCCAAAAGAAATATAAAACAATTTAGTATAATCTCGAATACATCGTCTTGAATAATAGATATAATCGTGAATACATCATCTCGAATAATAGATATAATATTGAATACATCACTAGCTAGCTAGCTAGCAAGCTAATAAAGATCGAATAGTACAGAGTAATCTAGGCCACTCGCGGTTCCTGAGGTGCGGGCGGTGGACACCCAAAGAGAAGGAACCATCACTGGATCATAGCTCGGGTGATCTCCCCAAAGAACCTGCCAGGTATTGGAGAACCTGACGTCCGTAGCAGCCATGTAGCGATGGACGTGCTCGTCCTCCTCCCTGACATGGCGACGTACCACCTCCGGCAGGGCCGGCTCCCTCCGCACCAAAAGTGGCCCACGTGAATGCCACCAAAGGAGATGAGGGTCGACGACGTGACCCGGGGCCGGGTTCCTCACCAAGCATCGCGCCCCTGAAGGTAGCACCTCCCAGTGCCAGACCGGCGGAGCCCAGTCCCGGACATGGGTCCTCTGAAGCAGGACGTCATCGCGGACGTGTCGACGGTGAGGATGCGGGCCGGGCATCGTCGACAACAAAATACTATATGCCACAAAAGTAAAGTAACATTTTTTAAATGATGGATATTGTGATGATTTCATATATGCAAATTCTAAATTTTATAACTAAAAATATAAGAAACTAAAAAACAGAAAAACATTGTATGAAAAACAGAAAGTAAAACATTGTAATTCATCTAAAACTTTGTATGAAAAACAGAAAAACAGAAAGTAAAGTAAAAAACAGAAAAACAGAAAGTAAAGTAAAAAACAGTAAAACATTGTAATTCATCTAAATTTTATAACTAAAAGTAAAGTAACATTTCTAAATTTTATAATTCATCTAAAACTTTGTATGAAAAACAGAAAAACAGAAAAAACTAAAAGCTAAAAACAGAAAAATTGTGTGTGTGTGCGCGTCTAGTGTGTGTGTAGTGTGTGTGTGTGTGTGCATGTAGTGTGTGTGTGCGCGCGCGTGTGTGTGCGCACGGTCGGCGCCGGCGCCGGTGTGCGCTACGATCGATTGGAGGGAGGAGAGGGGCCGGGGGAGGGGCTCACAGCGCGCGCGGGCAAGGTCGAGGCGACGGCGACGGCGAGGGCGAGGTCGATCCAAAGGCGACGGCGACGGCGAAGCGAGGGGATCGGCGACCGGGACGGCGACGGGGGTGCCGCGGAGTCGACGGGGACGACGCGACGAGGACGGGGGCGTCGCGGAGTCGACGGGGACGGCACGACGGGGGCGGCGACGGCGCGGGACGGGGCGGCGGCAGAGAGAAGTGGGAGATGAGAAACTGAAAATTTTCGAAGTGTTTCTTATATAGGGGACACCTTTAGTACCGGTTGGAGCCACCAACCGGTACTAAAGGCCTGTTTTGGCCAGGCCAAGCGGGGGGGAGCACCCGCTTTAGTACCGGTTCCTGGTTCCAACCGGTACTAAAGGCCCCCCCTTTAGTACCGGTTGGTGCCACGACCCGGTACTAAAGGGGGTGCGCTGCCAGGCGAGGGGCGCAAAAGTTTAGTCCCACCTCGCTAGCCGAAGGGCACTCACACCTGCTTATAAGCCCCGCCGCCGCTGCTGTCTCGAGCTCCTCTCTAATGCAGGCCTTCTGGGCCTACCTCTGCTACTCTGCCCTGTTGGGCCTATTGGGCTTGCAGGCCTACATCCTAACAACAGGTTGGGTTTCTAGTCGTATGCAGGCCGCTTTGGCCCTGTAGGTGGGCTTTTTTCATTTAGTTTTTTCTTTTCTGCTTTATTTATTTTGTTTTATTTATTTTTAGTTGTTTTTTGCGGTATTTAGAGTTTCTTTGTGAATACTTTTGATAGTTTTTAGAAACTTTCAGTTAGTGCCGGTAGTTTTTAAATTTGAATAGTTTAAATTTTGAATTATTTGAAATTTGTGTGAATCACTAGTTTGTGAATAACTTAACTTTAAAAATACATTTTCCAGTGATTCTTTTTTATTATGTTTAATATTAGTGTGTTTTATCATTATATTCAATTTGGTAATGCTTAAGTTATTTAAAAATGAAATGCCTTTGTAACGGATGAGTTTTCGTCCGAAACCCTGATACTTCGAAACAGATTGTCCATTTTGTACACGAAGTGTATCCAGTTTTTGCGGTAACCCTCTCTACTTTTTTGCACATGCTATGTGTGTGAAATTATGATACCATGCCAACTTTCATCCTTTTCTGAGTTCATTTGAAATGCTTTTCAATTTCAGGGTCATTTAGCTGAAAAAATCAATAAATGCATGAAAGAATTTGCTTGCACATAAAATTTCTTCGCGTTTCAAATGCCAAAACACATAACTAGCTACCCTAACTATTACAGAGATTCCCTCCTGGGTGTGAAACACAGAAGAAAGTGATGATAGCTAAGCCGATCACATCCCAGATCTTTGGGTGTGAAAATTTTCTTCGCGTGTGTCCCTTTGCGTCGTAGCCATGGAAAATCTTCATCATTTAACGGGATGCTCGGGTCAATATTCACTGTGAATGGAGCAATTTCATCAAACTTTTCATAATCTTCTGACTTGTCTGTCTTGTCATCCACTCCCACGATGTTTCTCTTCCCAGAAAGAACTATGTGCCGCTTTGACTCATCGTACGATGCATTCGCTTCCTTATCTTTTCTTTTTCTTGGCTTGGTAGACATGTCCTTTACATAGAAAACCTGTGCCACATCATTGGCTAGGACGAATGGTTCGTCTGCATACGCAAGATTGTTGAGATCCACTGTTGTCATTCCGTACTCGGGTCTTCCGTTACCCCGCCTCGTGTCATATTGACCCATTTGCACTGAAACAAAGGGACCTTCAAACCACATCGATAGTCAAGTTCCCATATGTCCTGTATATAACCATAATATGTTTCCTTCCCCGTCTTGGTTTCTGCATCAAAGCGGACACCACTGTTTTGGTTGGTGCTCTTCTTATCTTGGGCGATCGTGTAAAATGTATTACCATTTATCTTGTACCCTTTGAAAGTCATTATATTCGAAGATGGTAACTGGGACAACAAGTACAGGTCATCTTCAATAGAGGTGTCATGCATGGTACGTGCTTGCAACCAGCTGGCGTAACTCCTGGTTTGTTCACATGTAATCCAGTCATCAGACCGCTCCGGGTGTTTGGAGCGTAGCAAATTCTTGTGTTCATCCATATACGGAGCCACCAAGGCGGAATTCTGTAGAACTGTGTAGTGTGCTTCAGTGAGAGAATGTCCGTCCATACATATTATTTGTTCCCCTCCTAGCGTGCCTTTTCCACCCAGTCTGCCCTTATGCCGCGATTCAGGAACACCAATCGGCTTAAGGTCAGGAATAAAGTCAATACAAAACTCAATGACCTCCTCATTTTGACGGCCCTTGGAGATGCTTCCTTCTAGCCTAGCACGGTTATGAACATATTTCTTTAAGACTCCCATGAACCTCTCAAAGGGGAACATATTGTGTAGAAATACAGGACCCAAAACGTTAATCTCTTCGCATAGGTGAACTAGGACGTGCGTCATGATGTTGAAGAAGGATGGTGGGAACACCAACTCGAAACTGACAAGACATTGCACCAAATCATTCTGTAACCTTGGTATGATTTCTGGATCGATTACCTTCTGAGAGATTGCATTGAGAAATGCACATAGCTTCACAATGGCTAATCGAACGTTTTCCGGTAGAAGCCCCCTCAATGCAACCGGAAGCAGTTGCGTCATAATCACGTGGCAGTCATGAGACTTTAGGTTCTGGAACTTTTTCTCTGCCATGTTTATTATTCCCTTTATATTCGACGAGAAGCCAGACGGTACCTTAGTACTGAGCAGGCATTCAAAGAAGATTTCCTTCTCTTCTTTGGTAAGAGCGTAGCTTGCATGACCCTGATGTATGCTGTCTTTTCCGTGCATACGTTGCTGGTCCTCCCGTGCCTCAGGTGTATCTTTTGTCTTCCCATACACGCCCAAGAAGCCAAGCAGGGTCACACAAAGATTCTTCGTCACGTGCATCACGTCGATTGCGGAGCGGACCTCGAGGTCTTTCCAATAGGGCAGGTCCCAAAATATAGACTTCTTCTTCCACATGGGTGCGCATCCGTCAGCGTCATTCAGAACAGGTTGTCCACCAGGACCCTTTCCAAAGACCACCTTCAAATCCTTGGCCATATCATGTACATCAGCACCAGTACGGTGGCGAGGCTTCGTCCGGTGATCTGCCTCACCTTTGAAATGCTTGCCTATCTTTCTTATGGGATGCCTGCTCGGAAGAAATCGACGATGTCCCAGGTACACATTCTTCTTACAATTAGCCAAATATATACTGTCAGTATCGTCCAAACAGTGCGTGCATGCGCGGTATCCCTTGTTTGTCTGTCCTGAAAGGTTACTGAGAGCAGGCCAATCATTGATGGTCACGAACAACAACGCCTTTAGGTCAAATTCTTCCCCCATGTGCTCATCCCACGCACGTACACCTGTTCCATTCCACAGTTGTAAGAGTTCTTCAACTAATGGCCTTAGGTACACATCAATGTCGTTGCCGGGTTGCTTAGGGCCTTGGATGAGCACTGGCATCATAATGAACTTCCGCTTCATGCACAACCAAGGAGGAAGGTTATACAAACATAGAGTCACAGGCCAGGTGCTATGGTTGCTGCTCTGCTCCCCAAAAGGATTAGTGCCATCTGCGCTTAGACCAAACCATACGCTCCTTGCGTCATCTGCAAACTCCTTCCCGTACTTTCTTTTGATTTTTCTCCACTGCGACCCGTCAGCGGGTACTCTCAACTTTCCGTCTTTCTTACGGTCTTCTCTGTGCCATCGCATCGCCTTGGCATGCTCTTTTTTTTGGAACAAATGTTTCAAAAGTGGTATTATAGGAGCATACCACATCACCTTGGCAGGAATCTTCTTCCTGGGGCGCCGGCCCTCGACATCACCACGGTCATCACAGCAGATCTTATAGCGCAATGCACCACATACCGGGCAAGCGTTCAAATCCTCGTACTCACCGCGGTAGAGGATGCAATCATTAGGGCATGCATGTATCTTCTGCACCTCTAACCCTAGAGGGCAGACAACCTTCTTTGCTTCGTACGTACTCTCGGGCAATTCGTTGTCCTCTGGAAGCATATCCTTTATCATTACCAGCAACTTTCCAAATCCCTTGTCAGATACACCATTCTCTGCCTTCCATTGCAGCAATTCCAGTGTGGTGCCCAGCTTTTTCTTGTCACCTACGCAATTCGGGTACAACAATTTTTTGTGATCCTCTAACATGCGCTGCAACTTCTTCTTCTCCAAATCACTTGCGCAGTTTCTCTTTGCATCGGCAATGGCCCGACCTAGATCATCAACGGGCTCATCTGATGCCTCTTCTTCAGCTTCTTCCCGCATTGCCGGCTCAGCTTCTTCCCGCATTACCGGCTCAGCTTCTTCCCCCATTGTTGTATCATCGTATTCAGGGAACCCATGGCCAGGATAGCTGTCGTCGTCCTCTTCTTCTTCATTGTCTTCCATCATAACCCCTCTTTCTCCGTGCTTGGTCCAAACATTATAATGGGGCATGAAACCGGTCTTAAACAGGTGGACGTGAATGGTTCTTGACGTAGAGTAATTGTGACCATTCTTACAGCGAGCACATGGACAAGGCATAAAACCATCCGCCCGCTTGTTTGCCTCAGCCACAAGCAGAAAAGTACGCACGCCCTCAACGAACTGGGGAGAGCATCGGTCATCAGACATCCATTGCCGGCTCATCTTCATTACACAACACCGAATAGACCAAATTAATACAAGTTCATACATAAAGTTCATACAACACTTAAATGCAACAAACAAATAACTCTCTAGCTAAAGCATTTAAATGCAACAACAAATACGATCAAGATTGCAACTAAGGTAACAATGGATCCAACAGCATAATGATACCAAGCCTCACTATCGATGGCATATTTTCTAATCTTTCTAATCTTCAAGCGCATTTTCTCCATCTTGATCTTGTGATCATCGACGACATCGGCAACATGCAACTCCAATTCCATCTTCTCCCCCTCAATTCTTTTCAATTTTTCTTTCAAGTACTCGTTTTCTCTTTCAACTAAATTTAACATCTCGGCAATAGGGTCGGTTGGAATTTCAGGTTCAGATACCTCCTAGAAAAAATTTCTATGTCAACTTGATGGGCATAATTTGTCATAAACACGAAATGCAACTAGTTTTAAAAGAGAATATACATACCACATCCGAATCATAACAAGGACTAGGGCCGACGGGGACGGATATCAAAACCATGGCACTATATGTATAACCAACAACGTACGGGTAAGATAATTATACGAGTAACTATATATCCAAATCACAAACATCAATTTTTATATAAAATTTCATGAACAAGAGGCTCACCACAAGGTGGTGCCGACGACGGGACGGTGCGGGCGATCGACGGTGGCGACGATGGAGATTTAGAAGGCACTAAGTAAACCACACCTACATATGCAAACTAAGTGTTATTTTTGACCTCAAATTGCATATAAATCAAATACTAGCACATATATATATATATCCTCCCAAATTACTAAACTCACAAATTATTCACTATATAAACAAATGCAAGAGCTAATCTAGCAATGAGAGATGAAAGGACAAAGTTGCTAACCTTTGTGATCATTTGAATGGATGAGGGCCTTCAAATCTTGACAAATTTTGGGAAAATTTTGTGATGAACTCGAGAGGAAGAAGGGAAGAACAGAGGAGAGGGCCGGAGAGGGGAAAGGGGGAAGAACAGAGTGCTGGTGGACGAAGGGTTTATATAGGACGACCTTTAGTACCGGTTCGTGGCATGAACCGGTACTAAAGGTGCTGGAGGGGCCCCACTCTGGCAACATCCTGCCACCACTCTCATTAGTACCGGTTCGTGGCACGAACCGGTGCTAAAGGTTAGCCACGAACTGGTACTAATGAAAGCGGCCCGGCTAGCCGTTGGAACCGGCACTAATGTATACATTAGTGCCGGCTCAAATACAAATCGGCACTAATGTGCTTCACGATTGACCCTTTTTCTACTAGTGTAGGAATCACGACTTGCATGTCGATGAGTATGACAACCGGCAGGAGCCATAGGAGTTGTCTTTATTTTTTGTATGACCTGCGTGTCATTGAGAAACGCCATGTAAATTACTTTACTTTATTGCTAAATGTGTTAGCCATAGTAGTAGAAGTAATAGTTGGCGAGCAACTTCATGGAGACACGATGATGGAGATCATGATGATGGAGGTCATGGTGTCATGCCGGTGACAAGATGATCATGGAGCCCCAAGATGGAGATCAAAGGAGCTATGTGATATTGGCCATATCATGTCACTATTATTATTTGATTGCATGGGATGTTTATCATGTTTTTGCATCTTGTTTACTTAGAACGACGGTAGTAAATAAGATGATCCCTCATAATAATTTCAAGAAAGTGTTCCCCCTAACTGTGCACCGTTGCGACAGTTCGTTGTTTCAAAGCACCACGTGATGATCGGGTGTTAGACTCCAATGTTCACATACAACGGGTGTAAGACAGATTTACACATGCAAATACTTAGGTTGACTTGACGAGCCTAGCATGTACAGACATGGCCTCAGAACACAGAAGACCGAAAGGTCGAGCATGAGTCGCATAGAAGATACGATCAACATGAAGATGTTCACCTTTGTTGGCTAGTCCATCTCACGTGATGATCGGACACGGCCTAGTTAACTCGGATCATGTTATACTTAGATGACTGGAGGGATGTCTATCTGAGTGGGAGTTCATTGAATAATTTGATTTAGATGAACTTAATTATCATGAACTTAGTCTAAAAATCTTTACAACATGTCTTGTAGATCAAATGGCCAACGTTGTCCTCAACTTCAACGCGTTCCTAGAGAAAACCAAGCTGAAAGACGATGGCGGCAACTACACGGACTGGGTCCGGAACCTGAGGATCATCCTCATAGCTGCCAAGAAAGATTATGTCCTACAAGCACCGCTAGGTGACGCACCTGTTCTCCCTACAGAACAAGACGTTATGAACGCTTGGTAGGCACGTACCGATGACTACTCCCTCGTTCAGTGCGGCATGCTTTACAGCTTAGAACCGAGGCTCCAAAAGCGTTTTGAGAGACACGGAGCATATGAGATGTTCGAAGAGCTGAAAATGGTTTTTCAAGCTCATGCCCGGTTCGAGAGATATGAAGTCTCCGACAAGTTCTTCAGCTGTAAGATGGAGGAAAACAGTTCTGTCAGTGAGCACATACTCACTATGTCTGGGTTACATAACCGCTTGACTCAGCTGGGAGTTAATCTCCCAGATGACGCGGTCCTTGACAGAATCCTTCAGTCGCTTCCACCGAGCTACACGAGCTTTGTGATGAACTTCAATATGCAGGGGATGGAAAAGACCATTCCTGAAGTATTTGCAATGCTGAAATCAGCAGAGGTAGAAGTCAAAAAGGAACATCAAGTGTTGATGGTGAATAAAACCACTAAGTTCAAGAAAGGCAAGGGTAAGAAAACCTTCAAGAAGGATGGCAAGGGAGTTGCCACGCCCGGCAAGGAAGCTGCCGGGAAGAAGCCAAAGAATGGACCCAAGCCCGAGAATGAGTGCTTTTATTGCAAAGAAAGTGGTCACTGGAAGCGGAACTGCCCCAAATACTTAGCGGACAAGAAGGCCGGCAAAACGAAAGGTATATGTGATATACATGTAATTGATGTGTACCTTACCAGTACTCGCAGTAGCTCCTGGGTATTTGATACCGGTGCGGTTGCTCACATTTGTAACTCAAAACAGGAGCTGCGGAATAAGCGGAGACTGGCGAAGGACGAGGTGATGATGCGCGTCGGGAATGGTTCCAAGGTCAATGTGATCGTCGTCGGCATGCTACCTCTACATTTACCTATGGGATTAGTTTTAAACCTCAATAATTGCTATTTAGTGCCAGCTTTGAGCATGAACATTGTATCAGGATCTCGTTTAATTCGAGACGGCTACTCATTTAAATCTGAGAATAATGGTTGTTCTATTTATATGAGAGATATGTTTTATGGTCATGCTCCGATGGTGAATGGTTTATTCTTAATGAATCTCGAGCGTAATGCCACACATATTCATAGTGTGAGTACCAAAAGATGTAAGGTTGATAATGATAGTCCCACATACTTGTGGCACTGCCGCCTTGGTCACATAGGTGTCAAACGCATGAAAAAGCTCCATGCAGATGGACTTTTAGAGTCTCTTGATTACGAATCATTTGACACGTGCGAACCATGCCTCATGGGTAAAATGACCAAGACTCCGTTCTTAGGAACAATGGAGCGAGCAACCAACTTATTGGAAATCATACATACTGATGTGTGCGGTCCAATGAGTGTTGAGGCTCGCGGTGGTTATCGTTATGTTCTCACCCTCACTGATGACTTGAGTAGATATGGGTATGTCTACTTAATGAAACACAAGTCTGAGACCTTTGAAAGGTTCAAGGAATTTCAGAGTGAGGTTGAGAATCAACGTGACAGGAAAATCAAGTTCTTACGATCAGATCGTGGAGGAGAATACTTGAGTCACGAATTTGGCACACACTTAAGAAAATGTGGAATAGTTTCACAACTCACGCCGCCTGGAACACCTCAGCGTAATGGTGTGTCTGAACGTCGTAATCGCACTCTATTAGATATGGTGCGATCTATGATGTCTCTTACCGATTTACCACTATCATTTTGGGGCTATGCTTTAGAGACTGCCGCATTCACTTTAAATAGGGCTCCGTCGAAATCCGTTGAGACGATACCGTATGAATTATGGTTTGGGAAGAAACCTAAGCTGTCATTTCTAAAAGTTTGGGGATGCGATGCTTATGTCAAGAAACTTCAACCTGAAAAGCTCGAACCCAAGTCGGAGAAATGCGTCTTCATAGGATACCCTAAAGAAACTATTGGGTATACCTTCTACCTCAGATCCGAAGGCAAGATCTTTGTTGCCAAGAACGGATCCTTTCTAGAGAAGGAGTTTCTCTCGAAAGAAGTAAATGGGAGGAAAGTAGAACTTGATGAAGTATTACCTCTTGAACCGGAAAATGGCGCAACTCAAGAAAATGTTCCTGAGGTGCCTGCACCGACTAGAGAGGAAGTTAATGATGATGATCAAGATACTTCTGATCAAGCTCCTACTGAAATTCGAAGGTCCACAAGGACACGTTCCGCACCAGAATGGTACGACAACCCTGTCTTGGAAATCATGTTGTTAGACTACAGTGAACCTTCGAACTATGAAGAAGCGATGGCGGGCCCGGATTCTGACAAATGGCTGGAAGCCATGAAATCCGAGATAGGATCCATGTATGAAAACGAAGTATGGACTTTGATTGACTTGCCCGTTGAGCGGCGAGCCATAGAAAATAAATGGATCTTTAAGAAGAAGACAGACGCGGATGGTAATGTGACCATCTATAAAGCTCGGCTTGTCGCTAAGGGTTATCGACAAGTTCAAGGGGTTGACTACGATGAGACTTTCTCACCAGTAGCGAAGCTGAAGTCCGTCCGAATCATGTTAGCAATTGCCGCATTCTATGATTATGAGATATGGCAAATGGACGTCAAAACGGCATTCCTTAATGGTTTCCTTAAGGAAGAATTGTATATGATGCAGCCAGAAGGTTTTGTCGATCCTAAGAATGCTGACAAGGTGTGCAAGCTCCAACGCTCGATTTATGGGCTGGTGCAAGCATCTCGGAATTGGAACATTCGCTTTGATGAGATGATCAAAGCGTTTGGGTTTATGCAGACTTATGGAGAAGCCTGCGTTTACAAGAAAGTGAGTGGGAGCTCTGTAGCATTTCTCATCATTAATAGTGGACGTGTTGGGAACGTAGTAATTTCAAAAAATTTCCTACGCACACGCAAGATCATGGTGATGCATAGCAACGAGAGGGGAGAGTATGATCTACGTACCCTTGTAGATCGCAACGGAAGCGTTGACACAACGTAGAGGAAGTAGTCGTACGTCTTCTTCCCGATCCGACCGATCCAAGCACCGTTACTCCGGCACCTCCGAGTTCTTAGCACACGTACAGCTCGATGACGCTCCCCGGGCTCCGATCCAGCAAAGCTTCGGGGATGAGTTCCGTCAGCACAACGGCGTGGTGACGATGATGATGTTCTACCGACGCAGGGCTTCGCCTAAGCACTACAACGATATGACCGAGGTGGAATATGGTGGCAGGGGGCACCGCACACGGCTAAGGAACGATCACGAGATCAACTTGTGTGTCTAGGGTGCCCCCTGCCCCCGTATATAAAGGAGGGAGGAGGTGCGGCCGGCCCCTAGGGGTGCGCCTGGAGGAGTCCTACTCCCACCGGGAGTAGGACTCCCCCCACTTGCCTTGTTGGATAAGGAAAAGAGGGAGGGAGAAGAGGAAAGGGGGGCGCCGCCCCCCTTCCTTGTCCTATTCGGACTAGGGGGGGAGGGGCGCGGCCTGCCCTGGCCGGCCCTCTCTTCTCCCTTATGGCCCATGTAGGCCCAATAACCCCCGGGGGGGTTCCGGTAACCCCCCGGTACTCCGGTAAAATGCCCGATTTTCACCCGGAACAATTCCGATGTCCAAATATAGGCTTCCAATATATCAATCTTTATGTCTCGACCATTTCGAGACTCCTCGTCATGTCCGTGATCACATCCGGGACTCCGAACTAACTTCGGTACATCAAAATGCATAAACTCATAATATAACTGTCATCGAAACCTTAAGCGTGCGGACCCTACGGGTTCGAGAACAATGTAGACATGACTGAGACACGTCTTCGATCAATAACCAATAGCGGGACCTGGATGCCCATATTGGCTCCTACATATTCTACGAAGATCTTTATCGGTCAGACCGCATAACAACATACGTTGTTCCCTTTGTCATCGGTATGTTACTTGCCCGAGATTCGATCGTCGGTATCCAATACCTAGTTCAATCTCGTTACCGGCAAGTCTCTTTACTCGTTCCGTAATACATCATCTCACAACTAACATCATTAGTTGTAATGCTTGCGAGGCTTATGTGATGTGCATTACCGAGAGGGCCCAGAGATACCTCTCCGACAATCGGAGTGACAAATCTAATCTCGAAATACGCCAACCCAACATCTACCTTTGGAGACACCTGTAGAGCTCCTTTATAATCACCCAGTTACGTTGTGACGTTTGGTAGCACACAAAGTGTTCCTCCGGCAAACGGGAGTTGCATAAATCTCATAGTCATAGGAACATGTATAAGTCATGAAGAAAGCAATAGCAACATACTGAACGATCGGGTGCTAAGCTAATGGAATGGGTCATGTCAATCAGATCATTCACCTAATGATGTGATCCCATTAATCAAATAACAACTCTTTGTCCATGGTTAGGAAACATAACCATCTTTGATTAACGAGCTAGTCAAGTAGAGGCATACTAGTGACACTCTGTTTGTCTATGTATTCACACATGTATTATGTTTCCGGTTAATACAATTCTAGCATGAATAATAAACATTTATCATGATATAAGGAAATAAATAATAACTTTATTATTGCCTCTAGGGCATATTTCCTTCAGTCTCCCACTTGCACTAGAGTCAATAATCTAGATTACACAGTAATGATTCTAACACCCATGGAGCCTTGGTGCTGATCATGTTTTGCTCGTGGAAGAGGCTTAGTCAACAAGTCTGCTACATTCAGATCCGTATGTATCTTGCAAATCTCTATGTCTCCCACCTAGACTAGATCCCGGATGGAATTGAAGCGTCTCTTGATGTGCTTGGTTCTCTTGTGAAATCTGGATTCCTTTGCCAAGGCAATTGCACCAGTATTGTCACAAAAGATTTTCATTGGACCTGATGCACTAGGTATGACACCTAGATCGGATATGAACTCCTTCATCCAGACTCCTTCATTTGCTGCTTCCGAAGCAGCTATGTATTCCGCTTCACACGTAGATCCCGCCACGACGCTTTGTTTAGAACTGCACCAACTGATAGCTCCACCATTTAATGTAAACACGTATCCAGTTTGCGATTTAGAATCGTCCGGATCAGTGTCAAAGCGTGCATCAACGTAACCATTTACGATGAGCTCTTTGTCACCTCCATAAACGAGAAACATATCCTTAGTCCTTTTCAGGTATTTCAGGATGTTCTTGACCGTTGTCCAGTGATCCACTCCTGGATTACTTTGGTACCTCCCTGCTAGACTTATAGCAAGGTACACATCAAGTCTGGTACACAGCAATGCATACATGATAGAGCCTATGGCTGAAGCATAGGGAACATCTTTCATTTTCTCTCTATCTTCTGCAGTGGTCGGGCATTGAGTCTTACTCAACTTCACACCTTATAACACAGGCAAGAACCCTTTCTTTGCTTGATCCATTTTGAACTTCTTCAAAACTTTGTCAAGGTATGTGCTTTGTGAAAGTCCAATTAAGCGTCTTGATCTATCTCTATAGATCTTAATGCCTAATATGTAAGCAGCTTCACCGAGGTCTTTCATTGAAAAACTCTTATTCAAGTATCCCTTTATGCTATCCAGAAATTCTATATCATTTCCAATTAGTAATATGTCATCCACATATAATATCAGAAATGCTACAGAGCTCCCACTCACTTTCTTGTAAATACAGGCTTCTCCAAAAGTCTATATAAAACCAAATGCTTTGATCACACTATCAAAGCGTTTATTCCAACTCCGAGAGGCTTGCACCAGTCCATAAATGGATCGCTGGAGCTTGCACACTTTGTTAGCTCCTTTTGGATCGACAAAACCTTCTGGTTGCATCATATACAACTCTTCTTCCAGAAATCCATTCAGGAATGCAGTTTTGACATCCATTTGCCAAATTTCATAATCATAAAATGCGGCAATTGCTAACATGATTTGGACAGACTTAAGCATCGCTACGGGTGAGAAGATCTCATCGTAGTCAATCCCTTGAACTTGTCGAAAACCTTTTGCAACAAGTCGAGCTTTGTAGACAGTAACATTACCGTCAGCGTCAGTCTTCTTCTTGAAGATCCATTTATTCTCAATTGCTTGCCGATCATCGGGCGAGTCAACCAAAGTCCACACTTTGTTCTCATACATGGATCCCATCTCAGATTTCATGGCTTCAAGCCATTTCGCGGAATCTGGGCTCACCATCTCTTCTTCATAGTTCGTAGGTTCATCATGATCTAGTAGCATGACTTCCAGAACAGGATTACCGTACCACTCTGGTGCGGATCTTACTCTGTTTGATCTACGAGGTTCAGTAGCAACTTGATCTGAAGTTCTATGATCATCATCATTAACTTCCTCACTAATTGGTTTAGGTGTCACAGAAACCGGTTTCTGTGATGTACTACTTTCCAATAAGGGAGCAGGTACAGTTACCTCATCAAGTTCTACTTTCCTCCCACTCACTTCTTTCAAGAGAAACTCCCTCTCTAGAAAGGATCCATTTTTAGCAACGAATGTCTTGCCTTCGGATCTGTGATAGAAGGTGTACCCAACAGTCTCCTTTGGGTATCCTATGAAGACACATTTCTCCGATTTGGGTTCGAGCTTATCAGGTTGAAGCTTTTTCACATAAGCATCACAGCCCCAAACTTTAAGAAACGACAACTTTGGTTTCTTGCCAAACCATAGTTCATAAGGCGTCGTCTCAACGGATTTTGATGGTGCCCTATTTAACGTGAATGCGGCCGTCTCTAAAGCATAACCCCAAAATGATAGCGGTAAATCTGTAAGAGACATCCTAGATCGCACCATATCAAGTAAAGTACGATTACAACGTTCGGACACACCATTACGTTGTGGTGTTCCGGGTGGCGTGAGCTGCGGAACTATTCCGCATTGTTTCAAATGTAGACCAAACTCGTAACTCAAATATTCTCCTCCACGATCAGATCATAGAAACTTTATTTTCTTGTTACGATGATTTTCAACTTCACTCTGAAATTCTTTGAACTTTTCAAATGTTTCAGACTTATGCTTCATTAAGTAAATATACCCATATCTGCTTAAATCATCTGTGAAGGTGAGAAAATAACGATATCCGCCACGAGCCTCAACATTCATCGGACCACATACATCTGTATGTATGATTTCCAACAAATCTGTTGCTCTCTCCATAGTACCGGAGAACGGCGTTTTAGTCATCTTGCCCATGAGGCACGGTTCGCAAGTACCAAGTGATTCATAATCAAGTGGTTCCAAAAGTCCATCAGTATGGAGTTTCTTCATGTGCTTTACACCGATATGACCTAAACGGCAGTGCCACAAATAAGTTGCATTATCATTATCAACTCTGCATCTTTTGGCTTCAACATTATGAATATGTGTATCACTACTATCGAGATTCATTAAAAATAGACCACTCTTCAAGGGTGCATGACCATGAAAGATATTACTCATATAAATAGAACAACCATTATTCTCTGATTTAAATGAATAACCGTCTCGCATCAAACAAGATCCAGATATAATGTTCATGCTCAACGCTGGCACCAAATAACAATTATTTAGGTCTAATACTAATCCCGAAGGTAGATGTAGAGGTAGCGTGCCGACCGCGATCACATCGACTTTGGAACCATTTCCCACGCGCATCGTCACCTCGTCCTTTGCCAGTGTTCGCTTAATCCGTAGTCCCTGTTTCGAGTTGCAAATATTAGCAACAGAACCAGTATCAAATAACCAGGTGCTACTGCGAGCTCTAGTAAGGTACACATCAATAACCTCTATATCACATATATCTTTGTTCACCTTGCCATCCTTCTTATCCGCTAAATACTTGGGGCAGTTCCGCTTCCAGTGACCAGTCTGCTTGCAGTAGAAGCACTCAGTTTCAGGCTTAGGTCCAGACTTGGGTTTCTTCTCCTGAGCAGCAACTTGCTTGCTGTTCTTCTTGAAGTTCCCCTTCTTCTTCCCTTTGCCCTTTTTCTTGAAACTAGTGGTCTTGTTGACCATCAACACTTGATGCTCCTTCTTGATTTCTACCTCCGCAGCCTTTAGCATTGCGAAGAGCTCGGGAATTGTCTTATCCATCCCTTGCATATTATAGTTCATCACGAAGCTCTTGTAGCTTGGTGGAAGTGATTGGAGAATTCTGTCAATGACGCTATCATCCGGAAGATTAACTCCCAGTTGAATCAAGTGATTACAATACCCAGACATATTGAGTATATGCTCACTGACAGAACTATTCTCCTCCATCTTGCAGCTATAGAATTTATTGGAGACTTCATATCTCTCAATCCGGGCATTCTGCTGGAATATTAACTTCAACTCCTGGAACATCTCATATGCCCCATGACGTTCAAAACGTCGTTGAAGTCCCGGTTCTAAGCCGTAAAGCATGGCACATTGAACTATCGAGTAGTCACCAGCTTTGCCCTGCCAGACGTTCTTAACGTTGTCAGTTGCATCAGCAGCAGGCCTGGCACCCAGCGGTGCTTCCAGGACGTAACTCTTTTGTGCAGCAATGAGGATAATCCTCAAGTTACGGACCCGGTCCGTGTAATTGCTACCATCATCTTTCAACTTTGCCTTCTCAAGGAACGCATTAAAATTCAACGGAACAACAGCACGGGCCATCTATCTACAATCAACATAAACAAGCAAGATACTATCAGGGACTAAGTTCATGATAAATTTAAGTTCAATTAATCATATTACTTAAGAACTCCCACTTACATAGACATCCCTCTAATCATCTAAGTGATCACGTGATCCAAATCAACTAAACCATAACCGATTATCACGTGAAATGGAGTAGTTTTCAATGGTGAACATCGCTATGTTGATCATATCTACTATATGATTCATGGTCGACCTTTCGGTCTCAGTGTTCCGAGGCCATATCTGCATATGCTAGGCTCGTCAAGTTTAACCTGAGTATTCTGCGTGTGCAAAACTGGCTTGCACCCATTGTAGATGGACGTAGAGCTTATCACACCCGATCATCACGTGGTGTCTGGGCACGACGAACTTTGGCAACGGTGCATACTCAGGGAGAACACTTTTTATCTTGAAATTTAGTGAGAGATCATCTTATAATGCTACCGTCAATCAAAGCAAGATAAGATGCATAAAAGATAAACATCACATGCAATCAATATAAGTGATATGATATGGCCATCATCATCTTGTGCTTGTGATCTCCATCTCTGAAGCACCGTCATGATCACCATCGTCACCGGCGCGACACCTTGATCTCCATCGTAGCATCGTTGTCGTCTCGCCAATCTTATGCTTCTACGACTATCGCTACCGCTTAGTGATAAAGTAAAACGTTACAGGGCAACTGCATTGCATACAATGAAGCGACAACCATATGGCTCCTGCAGTTGCCGATAACTTGGTTACAAAACATGATCATCTCATACAATAAAATTTAGCATCATGCCTTGACCATATCACATCACAACATGCCCTGCAAAAACAAGTTAGACGTCCTCTACTTTGTTTGTTGCAAGTTTTATGTGGCTGCTACGGGCTTAAGCAAGAACCAATCTTACCTACGCATCAAAACCACAACGATAGTTTGTCAAGTTGGTGCTGTTTTAACCTTCGCAAGGACCGGGCGTAGCCACACTCGGTTCAACTAAAGTTGGAGAAACTGACACCCGCCAGCCACCTGTGTGCAAAGCACGGTGGTAGAACCAGTCTCGCGTAAGTGTACGCGTAATGTCGGTCCGGGCCGCTTCATCCAACAATACCGCCGAACCAAAGTATGACATGCTGGTAAGCAGTATGACTTATATCGCCCACAACTCACTTGTGTTCTACTCGTGCATATAACATCAAACCATAAAACCTGGCTCGGATGCCACTGTTGGGGAACGTAGTAATTTCAAAAAAATTCCTATGCACACGCAAGATCATGGTGATGCATAGCAACGAGAGGGGAGAGTGTTGTCTACGTACCCTTGTAGACCGAAGCGGAAGCGTTGACGCAACGTAGAGGAAGTAGTCGTACGTCTTCCCGGTCCAACTGATCCAAGCACCGTTACTCCAGCACCACCGAGTTCTTGGCACACGTTCAGCTCGATGACGCTCCCCGGGCTCCGATCCAGCAAAGCTTCGGGGAGGAGTTCCTTCGGCACGACGGCGTGGTGACGATCTTGATGTTCAACCGTCGCAGGGCTTCGCCTAAGCACCGCTACAATATGACCGAGGTGGAATATGGTGAAGGGGGGCACCGCACACGGCTAAGGAACGATCACAAAGATCAACTTGTGTGTCCTAGGGTGCCCCCTTGCCCCCGTATATAAAGGAGCCAAGGGGAGGGGGCGGCCGGCCAAGGAGGGCGCGCCAAGGGGGAGTCCTACTCCCACCAGGAGTAGGACTCCCTTCTTTCCTAGTTGGAGAAGGAGAAGTGGGAAAGAGGAGGAAGAGGGAAAGGAAAGGGGGCGCGCCGCCCCCCTCTCCTTGTCCTATTCGGACTAGGGAGGGGAGGGGTGCGCGGCCACCTCTTGCCTCCTTTCCTCTTCTCCCTTAGGGCCCATGTAGGCCCAACAACCCCCGGGGGGGTTCCGGTAACCCCCCGGTACTCCGGTAAAATCCCGATTTCACCCGGAACGATTCCGATATCCAAATATAGGCTTCCAATATATCGATCTTTATGTCTCAACCATTTCGAGACTCCTCGTCATGCCCATGATCACATCCGGGACTCCAAACAACCTTCGGTACATCAAAATACATAAACTCAGAATGAAACTGTCATCGTAACGTTAAGCGTGCGGACCCTTCGGTTTGAGAACAATGTAGACATGACCGAGACACATCTCCGGTCAATAACCAATAGCAGAACCTGGATGCTCATATTTGTTCCTACATATTCTACGAAGATCTTTATCGGTCATACCGCATAACAACATAACTGTTGGGGAACGTAGCAAATTCAAAATTTTCCTACGTGTCACCAAGATCAATCTATGGAGTCATCTAGCAACGAGGGAGGAGTGGATCTACATACCCTTGTAGATCGCGCGCGGAAGCGTTCAAGAGAACGGGGTTGATGGAGTCGTACTCGTCGTGATCCAAATCACCGATGATCCTAGCGCCGAACGGACGGCACCTCCGCGTTCAACACACGTACGGAGCAGCGGACGTCTCCTCCTTCTTGATCCAGCAAGGGGGGAGGAGAGGTTGATGGAGATCCAGCAGCACGACGGCGTGGTGGTGGAAGTAGCGGGATTCCAACAGGGCTTCGCCAAGCGCTGCGGGAGGAGGGAGATGTGTCATGGGAGGGAGAGGGAGGCGCCAGGGCTTAGGTGCGGCTGCCCTCCCTTCCCCCCACTATATATAGGGCCAAGGGAGAGGGGGGGGGGCGCAGCCTTGGCCCTTCCTCCAAGGAAGGGTGCGGCCAGGGAGGAGTCCATCCTCCCCAAGGCACCTAGGAGGTGCCTTCCCCCTTTAGGACTCTTTCTTTCCCTTATCTCTTGGCACATGGTCCTCTTGGGGCTGGTGCCCTTGGCCCATATAGGCCAAGGCGCACACCCCTACAGCCCATGTGGCCCCCCGGGGCAGGTGGACCCCCTTGGTGGACCCCCGGACCCCTTTCGGCACTCCCGGTACAATACCGATAATGCGCGAAACTTTTCCGGCGACCAAAACAAGACTTCCCATATATAAATCTTTACCTCCGGACCATTCTGGAACTCCTCGTGACGTCCGGGATCTCATCCGGGACTCCGAACAACTTTTGGGTTACCGCATACTAATATCTCTATAACCCTAGTGTCACTGAACCTTAAGTGTGTAGACCCTACGGGTTCGGGAGACATGCAGACATGACCGAGATGACTCTCCGGTCAATAACCAACAGTGGGATCTGGATACCCATGTTGGCTCCCACATGTTCCATGATGATCTCATCGGATGAACCACGATGTCAAGGACTTAATCAATCCTGTATACAATTCCCTTTGTCTAGCGGTACGATACTTGCCCGAGATTCGATCGTCGGTATCCCGATACCTTGTTCAATCTCGTTACCAGCAAGTCTCTTTACTCGTTTCGTAACACATCATCCCGTGATCAACTCCTTGATCACATTGTGCACATTATGATGATGTCCTACCGAGTGGGCCCAGAGATACCTCTCCGTTTACACGGAGTGACAAATCCCAGTCTCGATTCGTGCCAACCCAACAGACACTTTCGGAGATACCTGTAGTGTACCTTTATAGCCACCCAGTTACGTTGTGACGTTTGGCACACCCAAAGCACTCCTACGGTATCCAGGAGTTGCACAATCTCATGGTCTAAGGAAATGATACTTGACATTAGAAAAGCTTTAGCATACGAACTACATGATCTTGTGCTAGGCTTAGGATTGGGTCTTTGTCCATCACATCATTCTCCTAATGATGTGATCCCGTTATCAATGACATCCAATGTCCATGGTCAGGAAACCGTAACCATCTATTGATCAACGAGCTAGTCAACTAGAGGCTTACTAGGGACATGGTGTTGTCTATGTATCCACACATGTATCTGAGTTTCCTATCAATACAATTCTAGCATGGATAACAAACGATTATCATGAACAAGGAAATATAACAATAACTAATTTATTATTGCCTCTATGGCATATTTCCAACAGTCTCCCACTTGCACTAGAGTCAATAATCCAGTTCACATCGATATGTGATTAACACTCAAGGTCACATCCCCATGTGACTAACACCCAAAGAGTTTACTAGAGTCAATAATCTTGTTCACATTACCATGTGATTAACACTCGATGAGTTCTGGGTTTGAACATGTTATGCTTGTGAGAGATGTTATAGTCAACGGGTCTGAATCTTTCAGATCCATATGTACTTCACAAATCTCTATGTCATCTTGTAGATGCAGCTACTACGCTATATTTGGAGCCATTTCAAATAACTGTTCTACTTGGAGCTATTCTAAATTGTTGCTCCATTATACGTATCCGGTATCTCTACTCAGAGCTATCCGGATAGGTGTTAAGCTTGCATCGACGTAACTCTTTACGTCGAACTCTTTATCACCTCCATAACCGAGAAACATATCCTTATTCCTCTAAGGATAATTTAGACCGCTATCTGGTGATCTACTCCTAGATTACCTTTGTACCCTCTTGCCAGATATGTGGCAAGGCACACATCAGGTGCGGTACTCAGCATGGCATACCGTATAGAGCCTATGACAAAAGCATAGGGGACGACCTTCGTCCTTCCTCTTTCTTCTGCCGTGGTCGAGCTTTAAGTCTTAACTTCATACCTTACAACTCAGGCAAGAACTCCTTCTTTGACTAGTCCATCTTGAACACCTTCAAGATCATGTCAAGGTATGTGCTCATTTGAAAGTACCATTAAGAATTTTGATCTATCCTTATAGATCTTGATGCTCAATGTTCAAGTAGCTCAATCCAGGCTTTCCATTGAAAAATACTTTCCAAATAACCCTATATGCTTTCCAGAAATTCTATGTCATTTCTGATTAACAACATGTCAACAACATATATTCATCAGAAATTCTATAGTGCTCCCACTCACTTCTTCGGAAATACAAGTTTCTCATAAACTTTGTATACACCCAAAATCTTTGATCATCTTATCAAAGCATACATTTCAACTCCGAGATGCTTACTCCAGTCCTTAGAAGGATTGCTGGAGCTTTGCATACTTATTAGCATCTTTCAGGATTAACAAAACCTTCCGGTTGTATCACATACAACCTTTCCTCAAAAATCGTCAAGGAAACAATGGTTTTTTGGCATCCTATCTGCAAGATTTCACAAATAATGCAGTAATTGCTAATATAATTCCAACAGACTCTTAGCATCGCTACGAGTGAGAAAGTCTCATCGTAGTCAACTCCTTGAACTTGTCGGAAAACATCTTAATGACAAGTCGAGCTTTCTTAATGGTGATACCTACCATCATTGTCCGTCTTCCTTTTAAAATCCATATGTACCTAACAGCCTTACGACCATCAAGTAGTTCTCCCAAAGTCTACACTTTGTTTTCATATATGGATCCTCTCTCGGATTATATGGCCTCGAGCCATTTTGGAATCCAGGCCCACCATCGCTTCTCCATAGCTCGTAGGTTCATTGTTGTCTAGCAACATGACTTCCAAGACAGGATTACGTACCACTCTGAAGTAGTACGCATCCTTGTCATCCCACGAGGTTTGGTAGTGACTTGATCTGAAGTTTCATGATCACTATCATAAGCTTCCACTTCAATTGGTGTAGGTGCCACAGGAACAACTCCTGTGCCCTGCCACACACTAGTTGAAGAGACGGTTCAACAACCTCATCAAGTCTCCACCATCCTCCCACTCAATTCTTTCGAGAGAAACTTTTCCTCGAGAAAGGACCCGATTCTAGAAACAATCCCTTATTGCTTTCGGATCTGAGACAGGAGGTATACCCAACTGTTTTGGGTGTCCTATGAAGATGCATTTATCCGCTTTGGGTTCGAGCTTATCAGCCTGAAACTTTTTCACATAAGCGTCGCAGCCCCAAAATTCTAAGAAATGACAGCTTAGGTTTCTCTAAACCATAGTTCATATGGTGTCATCTCATCGGAATTACGTGGTGCCCTATTTAAAGTGAATGTGGTTGTCTTTAATGCCTAACCCATAAACTATTGTGGTAATTCGATAAGAGACATCATGGTATGCATCATATCCAATAGGGTGCAGTTATGATGTTCGGACACACCATCACACTATGGTGTTCCAGGCTGTATTAGTTGTGAAATAATTTCCACAATGTCTTAATTCTGTGCCAAACTCGTAATTCAGATATTCATCTCTATGATCATATCATAGATATTTTATCCTCTTGTCACTACGATCTTTCAACTTCACCCTGAAATTACTTGAACCTTTCAATAATTCAGACTCGTGATTCATCAAGTAAATATACTCAACATCTACTCAAATCATCTGTGAAGTAAGAACATAACGATATCCACTACATGCCTCAGCACTCATTGGATTGCACACATCAAAATGTATTACTTCCAACAAGTTGCTTTCTAGTTCCATTTTACTGAAAACGAGGCTTTCAGTCATCTTGCCCATGTGGTATGATTTGCATGTCTCAAGTGATTCAAAATCAAGTGAGTCCAAACGGTCCATTTATATGGAGTTTCTTCATGCATATACACCAATAGACATGGTTCGCATGTCTCAAACCTTTCAAAACAAGTGAGCCCAAAGATCCATCAACATGGAGCTTCTTCATGCATTTTATACCGATATGACTTACGTGGCAGTGCCACAAGTAGGTGGTACTATCATTACTATCTTTTGGCATGAACATGTGTATCACTACGATCGAGATTCAATAAACCATTCATTTCAGGTGTAAGACCATTGAAGGTATTATTCAAATAAACAGAGTAACCATTATTCTCTTTAAATGAATAACCGTATTGCGATAGACATAATCCAATCATGTCTATGCTCAATGCAAACACCAATCTCGATGGTAGAGGGAGCGTACGATATTTGATCAACCTTGGAAATACTTCCAACACATATCGTCATCTCACCTTTAGCTAGTCTCCATTTATTCCATAGCTTTTATTTTGAGTTACTAACACTTAGCAACCGAACCGGTATCTAATACCCTGGTGCTACTAGGAGTACTAGTAAAGTACACATTAACATAATACATCCAATATACTTCTATCGACCTTGCCAGCCTTCTTATCTACCAAGTATCTAGGGTAATTCTGCTCCAGTGGCTGTTCCCTTTATTACAGAAGCACTTAGTCTCGGGTTTGGGTTCAACCTTGGGTTTCTTCACTAGAGCAGCAGCTAATTTGCCGTTTCATGAAGCATCCCTTTTGCCCTTGCCCTTCTTGAAACTAGTGGTTTCACCAACCACCAACAATTGATGCTCCTTCTTGATCTCTACTTTTGTGGTGTCAAACATCGCGAATATCTCAAGGATCATCATATATGTCCCTGATATATTATAGTTCATCACGAAGCTCAAGCAGCTTGGTGGTAATGACTTCGGAGAACCATCACTATTTCATCTGGAAGATCAACTCCCACTCGATCCAAGCGATTGTTGTACTCAGACAATCTGAGCACAAGTTCAACAATTGAGTTTTTCTCCCTTAGTTTGCAGGCTAAGAAAATCGTCGGAGGTCTTATACCTCTTGACGTGGGCACGAGCCTGAAATCCCAATTTCAGCCCTCGAAACATCTCATATGTTTCGCGACGTTTCAAAACGTCTTCGGTGCCTCAACTCTAAGCCGTTTAACTAAACTATCATGTAGTTATCAAAATGTGTATGTCAGATGTTCGCAACATCCATAGACAACGTTCGAGGTTCAGCACACTGAGCGGTGCATTAAGGACATAAGCCTTCTATGAAGCAATGAGGACAAACCTCAGTTTACGGACCTAGTCCGCATAATTACTACTATCAACTTTCAACTAAATTTTCTCTAGGAACATATCTAAACAGTAGAACTGAAGCACGAGCTACGACATAATTTGCGAAGACCTTTTGACTATGTTCAGGAGAATTAAGTTCATCTTGTGAACTCCCACTCAGATAGACATCCCTCTAGTCATCTAAGTGATTACATGATCCGATTCAACTAGGCCGTGTCCGATCATCACGTGAGACGGACTAGTCATTATCGGTGAACATCTTCATGTTGATCGTATCTACCATACGACTCATGCTCGACCTTTCGGTCTCTTGTGTTCCGAGGCCATGTCTGTACATGCTAGGCTCGTCAAGTCAACCTAAGTGTTTCGCGTGTGTAAATCTGTCTTACACCCGTTGTATGTGAACGTTAGAATCTAACACCCGATCATCACGTGGTGCTTCGAAACAACGAACTGTCGCAACGGTGCACAGTTAGGGGGAACACTTTCTTGAAATTATTATGAGGGATCATCTTATTTACTACCGTCGTTCTAAGTAAACAAGATGCATAAACATGATAAACATCACATGCAATCAAATAGTGACATGATATGGCCATCATCACTTTGCTCCTCTTGATCTCCATCTTCGGGGCTCCATGATCATCATCGTCACCGGCATGACACCATGATCTCCATCATCATGATCTCTATCATCGTGTCTTCATGAAGTTGTCTCGTCAAC
>NW_024114177.1:0-9464 GCF_003073215.2 Triticum urartu
AAATATGTGGAGCTGCAGCAAGCGACTAGCATATATGGTGGCTATCCTGTTCGCAAAAGAGAGCGAGAAGAGGAGGCAAAGCGCGAGCGAGAAACTAGAGGACAACCTGCGCAAGCATTACTCCAACACCGTGTTCACTTCCCGGACTCCGCCGAGAAGAGACCATCACGGTAACTCACACTGTTGATTCATTTTAATTAAATTAAGGTTCAAGTTATCTACAACCGGACATTAACAAATTCTCATCTGCCCATAACCGCGGGCACGGCTTTCGAAAGTTCAAATCCCTGCAGGGAGTCCCAACTTAGCCCATGACAAGCTCTCACGGTCAACGAAGGAATAGACCTCCTCCCGAGACGTTCCGATCAGACTCGGTATCTCGGTTCTTCAAGACACTTCGACAGGTTAAAACAAATCCAGCAACACCGCCCGAATGTGCCGACAAATTCCGATAGGACCTGCACATATCTCGTTCTCAGGGCACACTCAGATGAGCGCTCCATACAACTAAAACCAAACCTCGAGTTTCCCCGAGGGGGCGCTGCACAGGACTCTAGTTTGGACCAACACTCAGAGGAGCACTGGCCCGGGGGGTTTAAACAAGATGACCCTCGGGCTCCGGAAACCCAAGGGAAAAAGAGGCTAGGTAGAAAATGGTAAAACCAAGGTTGGGCATTGCTCGAAAAGCTTTATTCAAGGCGAACTATCAAGGGGTTCCCATTATAACCCAACCGCGTAAGGAACGCAAAATCCGGGAACATAAAAACGATATGACGAAAACTAGGGCGGCAAGAGTGGAACAAAACACTAGGAGAGAGGCCAAGCCTTCCACCCTTTACCAAGTATATAGATGCATTAAGATAACATGGCAATATAATGATATCCCAACAAGTAAAATAATGTTCCAACAAGGAACGGTCTCCAATCTTCACCTGCAACTAGCAACGCTATAAGAGGGGCTGAGCAAAGCGGTAACATAGCAAATCAATGGTTTGCTAGGACATGGTGGGTTAGAGGT
The DNA here is from genome assembly GCF_003073215.2 of Triticum urartu. NCBI lineage: Eukaryota > Viridiplantae > Streptophyta > Magnoliopsida > Poales > Poaceae > Triticum > Triticum urartu. The sequence continues at coordinate 1,019 of NW_024114177.1, forward strand.
TTGACATGGCAATTTGGGAGGCATGAAAGCAAGAGGTAGGCATCGAAGCATAGGCATAGCAAAAGAGCGAGCATCTAGCATAGCAAAGATAGTAGTGATTTCGAGGGTATGATCATCTTGCCTGCAAAGTTGTCAGAGTTGACTGGATCCTCGAAGGCAAACTCAACGGGCTCCTCATTAGCGAACTCGTCTCCCGGCTCTACCCAAACAAGACAAACAATCAACAAGGACACAATCAACCACGTGCAAACTCAAACAACATGATGCAAGGATGGTATGCTATGCGGGATGCGATGCGGGATGCATATGCAAGATTTGGCAAGGTATGAATGAACCTGGCCTCAACTTGGAAATCCAAGTGTGCCACTGGAAATACGAGATGAAAACGCTTGAAAACGATATAAAGAACACCGGAATCGGAGCTACGGTTTGGAAATGGCAAGCAATTCAAATATGACCATGTTCTGCGATTTACAGCAAGTAGCCATCTAAATGCAACAAGATAAACATGCTACAGCACCCAAACATGGCATCAAAATACATGGCAGGAATCCATTCATGAAGCTTAACAAAAGTCTAGCACTGAGCTACGGCCAATTCATCCATTAACAGGTTCAAACAAGTATGGCAAAAATGCATTTGGTAAACAGATTTCAGACTTAGTGAAATTAACACTTGTCTGGAATTTCAGATCAGATAGCACACTTCGGAGCATGAAAACTATATGCTACAGGACCTGAACAAGGCAAACTAAAGCATGGTATGGAGCTACTCAAAGAGCTTAACAAAAGTCCCTTAGTGACCTTGAGCCAAAAGGGATCAGAAAATACATTTGCAAGCATGTGAACATGGCAAAAACATAATCAGTTCTCAGACTTAGTGAAAATTGGAGCATGCTGAAACAGATATCAAGTAGGCATGTTTACGGGCTCGATGCACTCACTACAGAGCAAGTCATGAAAATCTAAGCATGCACCCATCAATAATACGCAAAATACAAGCTAGACATGGCAAGAACAATAGCATAGCATGCACGGATCAACTACAACATCCTCGGCAAAATTGCTAACAAGTAGACAATCTGCCCAGATTCACGAAATGACAAAAGTAGAGCTCGATTGACTCAAGCTAGGGTACTCCATAATTGCAGACAAAGACATGGATGGATAGAACACTACAATATTAACAAAACATCCTTACTGATCATCCTCAAAAGAGGCACGGATCACTAGGAAACAACATGAACATATGGCATAATGAGATGAACAGTCCAAGGACTTAGTGGAAATGCTAAGTCCCTGAAATCAGCATTAACAAATGCCTCACTTTGCAAGCTCGTGCTAGTCACCACACACATCACAAAAATACATGGGTTGCACCTCTGGATAGATGACAAAACATATAACAAAACACATGTAGAACTCATGGGCATATCATGCACACAATAATCATGGCAAAAACGACAAATAACTAATTGGAGCAGCAGATCTGGCAATTAACTCAAATAGCACTCTTCTAACAGCATTTCGGGCATCAATATGAACTCAAATGAAAATTATGCAATGAGATGAAATGATGTACTCTCTGAGACGAACATTTTGATATGCTATATGCCCAAAACGGATCTACGGATGCAAAGATATAGCATGATGAAGATAGCTAAAAATATGCAGAAAAAGGACTTAGGCAAAATCGACCTAGGGTTTACTGTAGCTGGATCTGGCCGGCACGTGAACCGAGGTTGGCCGGGAAGTTCTCCGAAGTTGTGGCTTCTCGCCGGAGTTGGTCGAGGTGGCCGGAGAAGGTGGGGTCCGGGCCGGATCTTGCCGGATCCGGCCGGATCTGGTGTGGGGCGCCGCAGAGAGACGCGCCAGTGGGCGCGCGCGGGCGAGCGCCGGCGGGCAGCGGCGGCGTGCCGCGACGGTCGGCGGGGAGGTGAGGCAAGACGCGCGGCGGCGGCGCCCTGCCGCGGAGGCGGCCGGCCGGGCTTGCGCGGGCGCGCGCGGGAGGAGCGGCGGCGGGGAATCGGGCGGTCGATGGGCCGGGGGGCGGTGACGGGCCCCGCGGGCCCTGGCGGATCCGGCGAAGTGGGGCGCCGCGGGAGCTGACGTGGCCGCTGCTGGTTGGCGGGGCGATTTCATCCGGCGCCGGCGGACAACGTCCGGCGCGCTGAAGAGGTGGGGAGCTAGGTTAGGGTGGTCTTGGATCCGGAATTTCGGGGAGGGGTGCTCTTTTATAGGTAGGAGGATCTAGGAAGGTCAGAATGAGGTGCGGTTTGCGGCCACGCGATCGTGATCGAACGCTCTAGATGATGGAGAGTGTTTTGGTGGGTTTTGGGCCAACTTGGAGGGGTGTTGGGCTGCAACACACACGAGGCCTTTTCGGTCCCTCGGTTGACCGTTGGAGCATCAAACGAAGTCCAAATGGTACGAAAGATAACATGCGGTCTACCGGTAGTAACCCAAGGCCGCTTGGCAAGTCTCGGTCCAATCCGGAAATGTTTAATCCCCACACACGAAAGAAAGGTAGAAATGACCACCGGAGGAGAACGAAGCGCCGGAATGCAAAACGGACAACGGGGAAAATGCTCGAATGCATGAGATGAACATGTATGCAAATGCAATGCACATGATGACATGATATGAGATGCATGACAACGACAACAACACACGAAGGCAAAAACCCGAACCCGAGAAAATAAAATAACTTAAGGCCGGAAACGGCAAGAGTTCGAATACATATTGGGTAAATCATATCCGGGGTGTTACAACACTCCACCACTACGAAAGGATCTCGTCCCGAGATCTAGGACTGAAAGAACGCCGGGTACTCAAAACGGAGGTGATCCTCGCGTTCCCAGGTAGCTTCACGGTCGGAATGGTGTGACCACTTGACTTTGAGGAATTTGATTGACTTGTTGCGAGTCTTGCGTTCAGTCTCTTCAAGAATAGCCACGGGGTGCTCACGATAAGAGAGATCTTCTTGGAGATCAATGTCCTCGAAGTTGACGGTGCGGTCAGGAGTCTTAAAGCACTTTCGGAGCTGAGAGACATGGAACACGTCATGAACATTTGGAAAGTTTGAAGGAAGCTCGAGTTGATACGCGAGATCGCCTCTCTTGCTGACAATCTTGAAAGGTCCCACGTATCTAGGGGCAAGCTTCCCTTTGATACCGAAGCGACGAGTACCTTTCATAGGAGAGACGCGGAGGTAAACATGATCTCCGATCTCGAAAGCCAAATCACGGTGCTTACTATCATAGTAGCTCTTCTAGCGGGATTGGGCTGCTTTGAGGTTATCTCGAATGACTTTACACATTTCCTCTGCCTCTGTGATTAAGTCATTTCCCAGAAGCTGACGTTCACCGGTTTCGGACCAGTTGAGAGGGGTACGGCACTTCCTGCCATACAGAATTTCAAATGGGGCCTTGCCCGAACTTGCTTGAAAACTGTTGTTGTAGGAGAATTCAGCATAAGGAAGGCAATCCTCCCACTTCATGCCGAAGGAGATCACACAAGCCCTGAGCATATCTTCAAGAATCTGATTGACACGCTCGACTTGACCGCTAGTTTGAGGGTGGAAAGCTGTGCTGAAGCGGATGTTGGTGCCCATGGCCTTCTGAAAAGAATCCCAAAACTTGGAGGTAAAGATGCTGCCACGGTCTGAAGAGATCACTTGTGGAATACCGTGCAGTGAGACAATTCGAGAGGTATAGAGTTCCGCCAATTGAGTTGCAGTGATAGACTCTTTGATAGGCAGAAAGTGAGCCACTTTAGTGAGTTTGTCGATGACAACGAATATAGCATCATTGCCACGCTTGGACTTTGGAAACCCAGTCACGAAGTCCATCTCAATGTGGTAAAACTTCCATTCTGGAATGGCAAGAGGTTGGAGGATACCAGCTGGCCTTTGGTGTTCTGCCTTCACTCTTCTGCAGACATCACATTCATGCACGAATTGAGCAATCTCGCGCTTCATTCGAGTCCACCAATAAGCCTGCTTAAGGTCCTGATACATCTTCGTGCTCCCAGGGTGGATGGAGAGGAGAGAATTGTGAGCCTCATTCATGATCACTTTACAAAGGTCACCTTTGGGCACAACAATACGATCCTCGAAGAGAGTATCCTTGTCATCAAGGCGGTAGCACTTGTACTTGGGTTGACTCTTGGCAATCCCAATCTTCACCTTTTTCACCATAGCATCAAGAAGCTGGGCTTGGCGAATCTGGTCTTCCAAGGTAGGAGAGACTTGAAGGTTGGCGAGGAAACCTTGAGGAACAACTTGCAGATTAAGTTTGCGGAAAGCTTCACAAAGCTCGGGTTGATAAGGCTTGAGAATCAGACTGTTGCAATAAGCCTTTCTGCTCAAAGCGTCAGCAATCACATTGGCCTTGCCTGGAGTATACTCGATACTCGGATTATACTCTTGAATCATTTTGACCCATCGAGTCTGCCTAAGGTTGAGATTAGGCTGAGTGAAGATGTACTTGAGACTCTTGTGATCAGTGAAAATGTCCACTTTTCTTCCCAATAAGAGATGTCTCCAAGTCAAAAGAGCGTGCACAACTGCCGCCAACTCGAGATCATGAGTGGGGTAGTTCTTCTCGTTGGGATTCAACTGGCGAGAGGTATAAGCAACAACTTTCTTCTCTTGCATCAACACTGCGCCAAGACCTTGGAGAGAGGCATCACAAAAGACCTCGTACGGCTTGGATTCATCAGGCGGAGTCAGAACTGGAGCGGTGACCAATTTCTCTTTCAAAGTGTTGAAAGCAAAGTCACACTCCAGAGACCAAACGTACTTGACGTGCTTCTGGAGAAGATTTGAGAGAGGCTTCGCGATCTTGGAAAAGTTTTCAACGAATCTTCGGCAGTAGCTTGCGAGACCAAGGAAGCTACGGAGTTGCTTCACGTTCTGAGGAGGTTCCCAATTCACAATTGCAGACACCTTCTCAGGATTCACCGCAATGCCCTTGGCAGAGATGATATGACCAAGATAAAGAACCTCATCGAGCCAAAATTCGCACTTGGAGAACTAGGCGTAGAACTGGTGTTCCTTGAGCTTATCGAGTACCAAACGCAAGTGCTTGGCATGATCTTCCTTGTTCTTCGAGAAAACCAGAATGTCGTCGAGATAGACCGAAACGAAGTCATTGGTGTAGGCGTTGAAGATGAAGTTCATCATGCGAGAGAAAGTTGGAGGAGCGTTGACGAGGCCGAAAGACATGACCGTGTATTCATATGAACCATAGCTTGTCCTGAAAGCCGTCTTGGGAATATCTTGCTCACGGATTTGAATCTGATGATAACCCATTCGGAGATCAAGCTTGGAGAATACTTGAGCACCTTTGAGTTGTTCGAACAGCTCGTTGATGTTGGGAAGTGGGTATTTGTTTTTTATGGTCTTCTTGTTCAATGGACGGTAGTCAACACAAAGTCGGTCCGTTCCATCCTTCTTCTTCACAAAAAGAACACCACAACCCCACGGAGAAGAACTAGGCCGGATGAGACCCATTCTCTCTTGAATATCGAGTTGCTTCTTCAGCTCCTTCAAATCTTCAGGTCCGAGCTTGTAAGGACGCTTGCACACTGGTTCCGTGCCGGGCTCAAGATCGATGACGAATTCAACTGGCCGGTGCGGAGGCATTCCTGGAAGCTCTTCTGGAAAGACGTCTTGATATTCGCAAATGACTGGAATTTGCGAGATAGCATCCAGTTCACCCTTCTCATTGAGAGAAAACAGACGGATGGTATCATCACGAGCGGCAAAGACAATTACATCCTCAAATGAATGAGTCAACTGAATCTGCCTGGCTGCACAATCAAGATGCGCCTTGTGCTTAGAAAGCCAATCCATTCCGAGAATAAGATCAATATCCGAATTACCCAGAACAATAGGAGAAGCTAGAAATTTGTAGTCGCCCAACGTGATAGTAACATCTGGGACGCAGGTGTTAGCTGTCATCTGCTTGCCCGGTGACACAATTTGCAAGGAACTTTGCAGATACTGATAATCGCACTCATACTTCAATGCAAAAGGTTTGGAAATGAAACAATGCGATGCACCAGTGTCAAAAAGTACTTTTGCAGGAACATCGTTAACAGGAAGGTTACCCATGATGACATCTGACGAGTCCTCTGCCTGAGCTTCGTTCATCAAGTTGACCTTGGCGTGCTTGGGGTTATGCTTGACCATAGCTGTACTTGCCGATCTCACAGGAGGAGGAGGAGGAGGAGGAAGGCGCCTCTGATTGAAGCATTTGTTGGCATAGTGACCCTTCTGTTGGCACTTGTTGCACGTGACCTCTGAAAGCGGACGGTGATACGGAGCACTCGATCTTGGAGCTTGAGACGAAGTCTTGTTCTGAAAGCCAGGGTTGGGTGGGTGGGAAGATCCACTACCACCTTTGCTCTTCTGATACGGCTGACGAAACGGAGGAGGAGGAAGCCAATACTTCTACTGCTTGGCCACTTGAGTAGAGGAAGGAGTAGCATCCCTGACTCGCTTCTTGGAAGCATCACACCTCAGTTGAGTGGCCTCTTGCTTCAATGCCATGTTGTAGAACTCATCGTACCTCAAGGGCTCAAAGAGAACAAGAGCTAGCTGAATTTCTTCTCTGAGACCACCCCTGAACTGGTAATATCATGCTCTTCTCATCAGGGACGTCGTGCTTAGCAAAGCGGGCGAGCTTCTGAAACAACTTGTTGTAGTCATAGACAGACAAAGAGCCTTGCTTCAGGTTGCGGAATTCCTCACGCTTGCTTTCAACCATGCTCTGAGGGATATGGTGAGCTCTGAAATCTTGACGGAATTCATCCCAGGTAATAACACGTCCACCTCTGGAATCCTTGTACTGCTGGAACCATTCTGCAGCTTGATCTTTGAGTTGGAAGGAAGCGAACTTGACGAAGTCCTCAGGCCTGACGTTACTGCACTCGAAATGCTTGCACAGATCCACGAGCCAATCGTCAGCATCAGTTGCCTCAACACAATTGCTGAAAGTCTTTGGCCCGTTAGCAAGGAACTGGTTGAGTGTAGCAAAGTGATTCTGATTGTTGCCTTGGTTGCCTTGGTTCGCTTGATTGCGCTCTTGAAGAATTTGCATGATCAACTGTGTGTTTGCATTGGTTGCGGCCATCCTTGCCATGCCTCCGGAGGAGGTGGAGGTGGTGGCGGATCTTGATTCTGATTCTGATTGGTGCTCTTAGCGGGAGCCATCCTGAAGAGGTTGACCACCGTTAGCACATTGACAGATAAAATGAAGTTGAATCCAACGGAATGAAAATTGCAACATAAAGTCTTCACATCCGAACAAAATGAACGAATGCATTCCTCTTGAAATGGTCACATATCCATAAATTGAGAAGCCACTTAGAATTCAGGTAGAGAAATAAATCAACAAGGTACGGATCAAGAACGAATACTCGGTGAGAAATCTCAATCTCAAACCAAATATCCGTGGAAGAAGAACTAGAGCTATGAGAATTCCCACCTATGAAACTCCCGAACCTTTCCGTTTATGCAATCAGATGTTGGGGATACAGGGGAAGCATAATATCTCACCCAAATCTAGCAATTCCTACATCCAGCTGTATCCATCCTTCAACACATAACCGAGAAAACTTCGGAAACCATCTACCTCAACCTTCGAAAAGCATCCGTTATACAAGTTATGGCGATACTCCCGAACTCCCGCCCCAGTACTGGATGGCGTCGAGGTTATCTCACCAACGAACTACATAAAAGAGATTTTCGATGTCGGCGTACTAAACTCAGGTATTCCAGAATTGCAACAATAAAATTATGACGACAACACCTCGGAGATCAACTCCCCGGGACACTGCCACAAAACCCCTGACAGGAGGCACCAAGACAATGTTCTCGTCACAAAACCATCGGAACGATTACAAGATACCCGCGTGATCCTAAAAAAAATTTAGTGAAATTTGAGAAGAGAAGAGTCAAAACTCTACGTCAGGATGCCTTACCAGAGCGATGAGGAGACTGGGAAGTAAAAAAGAATTCCTAAACTCTCCGATATATAATTCCTAAATGACTCAAAACATTTTTCTAGACACAACTCGGCCGCTAAAAACGATCAAGCAATGGGGGCTCCTAAGGTCGGGGAAGGCTCTGATACCAACTTGTAACGCCCTCGATGCGGCTATAGCTCCCACGTGTCGAGGCACGACTTAGAGACATAACCGCATTGAAAGCAATGTCGCAAGTTAGGCAATCTTCACAACATCCCATGTAATATAAATAATAAAGGGGAGAAACATAGTTGGCTTACACTCGCCACGTCAATCAAATACATAAATAGCATTACAACATTCAAACACTCATGGCCCGACTATGGTGCCAAAATAAAAGATAACCCAACATGCGACACGGTCCCGATCGCCCCAACTGGGCACCACTACTGATCATCAGGGAAAGACACGTA